>NC_040890.2:6439264-6516764 GCF_900634795.4 Betta splendens
GGTTCTCCAAACGCGTGGAGGCGCAGTAACAGCAGCATCTTACCGCACGACAAACATATCTGCTGCTGCAAGTTTGACACAGGCTTTTAAAGGATTATCTCTCATCCATCCAGGAAAAAACGTGTCTCTGGGTCTGTCCGGGTTACGTTAATGTGTGTGTGTGTGTGTGTGTGTGTGTGTGTGTGTGTGTGTGTGTGTGTGTGTGTGTGTGTGTGTGTGTGTGTGTGTGGTAACAGTCCCATGTGTTCGTGGGGGAGTATGCGACGCCCCTGCTGACGCTCTACAGCATGTCCCAGGAGAGCAGCGCTGGTTTCGGGGAGTCCGAGCGCAAGCAGCAGGTGCTGCTCTTCTACAGAACCCTGCAGGACATCCTGGATCAGTCACTGGAGTGTCAGAACCGCTACCGGCTCCTGCTGCTTGATGGTGAGTGTGTGTGTGTGTGTGTGTGTGTGTGTGTGTGTGTGTGTGTGTGCGTGCGTGCGTGTCTGCGTGTGTGTGTGTGTGTGTGTGTGTGTGTGTGTGTGTGCGTGCGTGCGTGTGTGTGCGTGCGTGCGTGTCTGGGTGTGTGTGTGCGTGCGTGTGTGTGTGTGTGTGTGAGACACAGACATATAGTGGTAGAGTAATAACCAGTGTTTGTTCCGTTCTCAGATGAGGAGGAGCAGGATGCTCACGCTCTGTCCAAGGCCGTCCTCAGGCACCTGGAGCAGCAGGAGCGAGAAGAGGTCTGCGTTACCCCCCCTCCTCTACAGGACACGGCTCACCCATTAGGCGCCCCGGCCTCGAGCCAATGGCAGTGCCCGGATCTCATGAGCAGAGAGCCCACAATCATGGTGAGCCTGGAGGCGCCTCGGACCCTGAAGGAGCCTGTTGAGGACGCTGAGTAGCTGTTCAGAGAGTTTTATATGAAAGATATTATCTATTCCAATACTTAAAAAAACATTAGGATAAAATGTCAACGAGTTTAGATATGTCATCATAAAGTAACTGATTTGGAGAATGTGAGACCAAGGCTTCGTTGTACCATCATTTTTTCTGTTATATTTATTTTTTTTATATTTAGTGTAAGGGATAAAATTATAGCGAGAGAGAATAGAGAAAAAGGGAGAAAACAGGAGCCAATCAATGTGTCACCATGTTGGGAAGAGTAGGAGGAAGACGGAGCAGTCACAGGACACCTGACACCACCTGTTTGTCTGCTTCCCTCAGGCTCCCACGCACACACACACACACACGCACGCACACACACACACACATACACACACACACGCGCGCACACACACACACACACACACACACACACACACACACACACACACACACACACACACACACACACACCTCATGACCCTCAGCGCTGCAGCTGAAATGGCTCAGTGAAGTTGCATCAGAGCTGTTTACAAGCGTCTGAGTCTTCTTGAATCCATTCTGCGCCGCGTTATCAACTCTTTGTGAACAACAACACATTCAGACGCTTCCAAACGGGTTTAAACAGGCTTGTGAAGGTGAACAGAGGCCTCCTCACCAGGCCATGTGTAAAGCCAGTGTGAATGACAGACTAAGCTCCACCTCCTGTTACTCTGATTCCATGCTTTTACATTTCACGCGTGCTCATGTATTATTTTTTTCATTAGACTTTTGCAGGATTTTTAAGCTAGTCACATGTTACTAACAAACATTGTGGTACAATTACATTTTTAATGCAAAAATGAAAATAAATTCATGGATAAAGAAAACTGCACTTTGTTTTATTTTTTAAAGGCATAAACACTGAAGCTTGAAATTATCCACTTTCATACTATGTCTCTGGAGAAGCCCGATATATAATAATGATATATAATAATACTATTTTACAAGCTAAGCTTAGCTGTTAGCTGAATAAATAACTTTTGGTTTAAGTAAAAATGGGCACTGGGAGGCTTCAAGCATATTTTAGATGATGTTGAGAACTTTAGGAGGCAGTTCAGTTACTTACGTACTTGGTCTTGAAAGCATTTGCTTTGCCTGGAAACTTGATCATCGTTTTTTTTTTCAGTACATAATACAAAGCTTAGCTGTTAAATAATTAGCATTTACACAGTATTAAATTAATTACCAGAACAAACAATAAGTTTTTGGTCCTATGCAGAGTGTGTGTGTGTGTGTGTGTGTGTGTGTGTGTGTGTGTGTGTGTGTGTGTGTGTGTGTGTGTGTGTGTGTGTGTGTGTGTGTGTGTGTGTGTGTGTGTGTGTGTGTGTGTGTGTGTGTGTGTGTGAACAAGCTTTCTCTGCAGCATTTATACACACTCGTGTGTGTGGTCCTTCACTAGATAAGAATCAATTATTCCTGATTCCTGTGACTGTAGCTGCCGACAGAAGCGGTTCTAGTCAGACACAGGTCTGACTGGTTCGCTGCTCTGAGGGGCGGCTCTCTGACTAATCGATGTCACCGTGAGTCCATGTAACATGACACTGGATCTTTGCTGATCATCACCGATTTGAGCTAGTCTCAATTCAAACAGTTTCGCTCCATGAGGATATGAACTGAACCTGTGACCATCATTCATCAGAATGTGTAACACATTTATATGGAACGTGTTTGTGAGAGAAGGGAAAACAGTAATTAATGGTATGAGAACTGACACAAACACGAAGACACAATGTCTGTTGGCCACAGGCTGTTGTTTCCCTGCAGTTACACTGAACGCCCGCTTCCTCCTCGGTGCCGGCCTCTCTGTGTGGTCCGAGCGCTGCAGCCCGGCAGTGTGACGTCACAGCGGGGACTTTCCTCTGAAGGTGAGTCAGACGTGAAGGGTTAACGTGGAAAAGCACCTTCCTCTCACGTCACAACCTACAGTCTGTAGAGTTAAGCTGTTCAAGTGAAGTAGTTGTTGGCCAGGTTTGTGTGACACATGAGCAGGTGTCAGACCATGTTACTCACCTGTGAGTCTGTGTCTACACTCGACTCACTCACACACCCTTATTAAGTGGGATTTGTTTCTCTTCATTTTCATTTCATGAGCTCCTGCTTTTTTAACTTACTCTTGCTCTAGTAAAATGCTATAAATAAAATTAAATATTAAATTATTATATATAAATATATATATATTTGTATTAATGGTTTAATATGTGTCCCTAAAATAGCCCCTCACTGAATTAGCAGTACACTTTTACAATACTGTCAAACTCAACATAATACAAAAATAACATAAACATAATACACAATAGCATAATCAAAAACAACCAGAACTGATAGGAGAAGTGTCTATAAGTCAGTGCACACGTTCTCATTACGCCTACATTTTGCTGATGTAACCTGCAGTTCTGTTTAGTCAGAACATGTCCAGAGCTCCTACAAAGTAGAGACGGTCCTACATTTGCTGCTGGTGGAGTCTGCTGTTGAGTGAGAATCAAATAAAAACGTCACCATCAATAAAATCGCAGTATTAATTCATCTTAATAACTTAATCTGTCTGTCTGTGACAGATCACGTGACTGACTCTCCGTCACCAACCGTTCGCTCGCTCTCAGCGTTGAACCTGCGTGACTCCAGAGGAAGCAGCTGTTCGTCGTACGTGCCGGGCCTCCGCGCACCGATCTGCCGCAACCCTTCCTCGTTTTGCGCGAGGCGGTGACAAATCAGGAACGTTCTCGATGGAACCGGCCGCCGCCGCCGCCCCTCCCTCCCCCCGCTCGCTCGCCTGACGCAACGCGGCCGCTCGCGGTATAAGAGCCCGGGCGCGCGCCGGCAGCGCAGCTCGCCTCTGCTCAGTCACTACATGGAGGAAGCACGGAGCACACGCGCGGAGGAGATCGTGAAGCAGTCCTCGGGATGGTGTATAGCACGGCTCTGCTCTTCGGAGGCGGACTGCCCGTCTTGACGGAGGAGGAGATGATTGGAAACTACTTCTTCCACCCCACGTCCCCGCGCTCGCGGAGCGCGGCGCGGCGGGGGAGCGTGGAGAGCTGCGAGGACGCGGAGAAACACTCGCCCTGTAAGTGGCTCGCAGGTATAAATGTTAATTTGATGAAGAGATACAAGAGACGACAACAAGTCACTGGCGTTTCCGCTAAAACATTTTAATATTGTTTATTATTCACTGAGTGATCTCTGTTGGACGTTAATGACGCAACTGTCTCTTTTCTTGGATCAGCTGATCACTAGCTCAGCTGTTCACTGCTGCTCCTCTGGGGTCATGACACTGAAACTAATGAGTCACTTTTTCACTGTTTGTGACGTATTTACCTTATTTATTTATTTATCCTTGTTCCTCCCCACAGTCTCCAACTTGGACTTGGAGCACGAGGAGCAGCTGCTTCTGCAGGACGTGACCCGGCGCATCGAGCGCTGCCTGACGGAGGCCAAGGCTTCCGCGCTGCACTGCACGGCGCTGCTGCTGCCCCGCCACATGATCCAGCGGGTCGGCCAGGACCTCATGCACCTGTGCACCGGCGAGCCCTGCGGCCTGCGCGGCGCCTCCATCAGGGTCAGCGTGGAGCTCAAAGACGGCGCCAGGGCGGCGGGCAGCGTGCGGCCCGACCCGGGCGTCACGCCCACCTTCGAGCTGTCCGTGATCTTCAGGGCGGACAAGGACGGCGGCTGGCCACCGTTCAAGAACATGTTCGACGCCAGTAAGGTGTTGAAGCTGAGAGCAGAGTATCGGCTGGTGAAGAGGAAACTCTACTCGTCGGCCAGTCCTGTCGTTCAGGACTTCTACTAGAGCGCGAGTTTCAGCTTCGCTTTTGTTTTGAGCTGTGCGACGCTCTCTTTTGTGCCCCAACACGCACTGGAGGAACTGGAAACATTTTCTTTTGCTTCGAGTATGTGATTATTTCTTATATTTAATGAGAGAACATTTTACAGGTCAAGTTTTTTGGAGAATGAGTAACAAGTTTGACACTAGTGTTTTGCACAGGATGTCTGAATGTTACTAGTGTCCACTGTAAACACTGTCCTCAGGAAGATGCAGGTCCCACTCCTGTAGGTCTGCACTGTATTTATTTAAAATAAACACTACAACCTTGAAATGTCTTTGTTCTGTTCTTGTGATCAAGTTCAACACACAGAAAGGAATGATCAATACACACAACACAAAGCATCAAATAGACTTGGCCTCATTTGTTTAGATCAAATCTTTATTTAACAAATGTACAACATAAGACATGTATCAGCTACTCAGACAAAACCACAGGACTCATCTCACAGGCACAAACTCATGTTTGTACTTCCATCTAACACACAAGACATTTCTTATGCAAATTCATTCTTCATGTTTTAGCCTCTTATCAAATTAACGTGCGCATTTCTGCAAATCATGTTTATGTCTCAGATTGAGTCTATACTTTTATTATCAGGCGGCCGTTGGCTGAGTTCTTGAGTGAAATGTCATCGTGCACATACCAGCACCACCAACACAGTCAATGAAACAGAAGCCTTATGAGTGAAAACATAGATGATTTCATTTGCTAGTCATAAGGTTAAATTTCACTGAATGCAGTCAAACTAGCAATTCCGCACTTCAGACCGAGATCAGCAGAAACGTTAACAGTTAATGGGCTAAAACATGCAACACTGCAGCATTATGATCCACTACTACACCACAACGTCAACCACCAGCTGAAGAAAAGCCAGGTGCATCATCATCATCATCATCATCATCATCATCATCATCATCAGACTGATGACGCCTCAGCAGTTCACTATTGAGTAGTATAGTACTATAGTACTAATGTGTCCTCGAATCAACCAATCAAATGTTGCAAACAGAACTGAATCCATCCCATTTCGTTTGATCCTGATCCGTCTTTGTCGCTTTCCAAAGCGCTCGCTTCCTGCGGTTTCATCTTGGCAGGAGGAAATGATGACCTACAAAGCATCGCTGGTGACAATGATACTTGGAGGGACAGTGCTGCGCTGGCTGCTCTGTCCTGCAGTGAAATCCCACAGCTGCACGCTGACCGATCTGATGAGCTAAGCAGCTCTCAAACACACTGACAGACACACACTCATGTACACCAAAGCATGGATGACGTGGATGTGTGGATCCACTCACAATTAGCAGGCACACAGAGACTGCACTTCTTCAGAAAGAAACCAAGTGACCATGTAAGTTTTTAGCTCCATGTCGTTTAGTCCAAAGAGTATCTCGGTGTCTCGTTTTCTAAATTCTCAGTCTATTTCTTCATTTTGAGGTCGGCCTCCATGGCGCTACGACGGCCCCTGGTGCCTCCGTCCTGTAGTGGAGGGAGAAGTGTGACCAGAAACATGGAAAAAAGACACGGGAGAGAGAATTAGTACAAGAGTGGAAGCGTCACTGCTCATGTGGGCAGAGTGAACGGAGGCCCTGTGGTGGGCTTCCACACGTGATTGAGCTCCGCACAAATACACAGCACAGTCCGCCTTGGAAGGCTTCCTTTCCAAATGAAGAACATAAAAATAAATTAATGACCATCAAAGAAAGGTGTAAAACAAAAGAAGGAGAAAAGAAATTAGAACATGCAGAGACACAGACAACGGCACGTGAACAGAAAAACGACGGAAACCGGCATGAGGCTCATTAACGGGAGGTCGACAGAGTCTTGGGTGATGGGAGGTTACTGGGTTGTGTGCGTTTGGTGAGTATCGTGTCCAACAGAACTTCAGGTTTACGAGGGTGATGTAGGCAGCATTGTGTGTGTATTTAATCCAAAACTCAGACTTCAATAAACAGAGTCCCTCCTTAATTATATTAATTTTACGATTGGTCGAGTGACCTACGCTTTTTATTTAACGCCACCAGGGAAACGGCCCACACTGACACCTACAGAGGCTGTAACATGTTGAAGCTAAGTATGAGGTGGAAAATTTATTGCATGCCACAAAATGTGAAAACATTTTGTTTATTTCCTTCCTAACACTGACGTTTGACGTACATAATGCTATGTTCGACCACTATGACATCAGATACTCACATGCTCCAAATAAGCTATCAGCAATAAGCTGAACTCTGACCACTGTCAGCTGAGGTTTTCCAGCACGTGTCAGTAAAATCTCAAACCAACTACATCCATTCCATCTTTATTACTAGTTTAATGATTACCAACTTTCATTTATCTTAGTTCCCACTCATTAACATCTAGGTTTAAACTATGGAAAGAGTTGATTTCCACAGTTACATTTTGATTTATTGTGTTCAAGTACCATTAGTATGAGATATTATGTATATTAATATTTAAAGTCCATCATGTAAAGTCTATATGTCAAATAATAGACAAGTAGTTAACTAAACTTAAGATCTGTAGTTAAACGATCACTCAGTTTTTTTTTCACCTAGTTAAACTTTTCGTGACCTGACCGTTCACAGATGGGTGTGAACAGTGTGAGTGTTTGCGTTGACACAGGCGTGTGCGGAACGTGGCCTGGTTCTGGTGAAATCTCAGGGAGAACCTGAATACTTACAAAGAGAGAGAGAAGGAAAGCAGGAGAGGCCATTGGGACACTGTCCTGTAGGAGGACAAACATTGGAGTGAAAAAGAGAAAGAGAGACACACACGTGCGTGAGAAAGCAAGTTTCATACAAGTCTGCATCAAACACAGAAGCACAGTGAGGAACAAGGGTCCGAACAGCTCTGCACAGTAACTGTACCAGATACCCACACACAAAGAAAGTGTGGCCCTAATGACATATAGAACAGAGCACACACACACACACAGCGTCAGACACAGGAATACAGTGGTGCTTAAAAGTTTTCAAGGCCTAAATACAAGGAACCACCTACTGACGCATGTACATTATGGTTTTAGTATCTGGTCAAATGACGCCTTGACATCACCAGAAGAAAGTGGAAGTCAAACACCTGACCCTGTGGAACATGTGGCCTGCTTCAGTTTACCCACAGAACACTCTCAGGAACCTATGGACCCCGACATTCACCACGGGAACAAAGGCTGGCTGGCGGAACGAGTGTTACTATAACTATCTGAAACTATCGAACACCACTGTAAGCCAACAACGTCTCACAAACACCACAACAGAGTTCCCATCAAGGCTCCTATGAAAAATGTCACAGTGTGACTTCAGTCATGACACATAGTACTGGGAGCAGCAGGCCTTATATTTATACATCAGCTTGTGTGGGGGCCTCGTTTCCAGTCCAGTTGCTAGCTGTGTGGAAACAGGTGAACAAACATTAATGTGTTTAAGACATATTTGTCAAATCTAATGTGTAAAAGAAACCATTTATAAAAGTCTACTAAATCCCCCTCAAATATTCCATCTAGAACAGACTTAAAAAAAAAACCTACAACAAATAGCAACGATCCTGTTAAACACACTGTCAAGATTCACAGGTCTATACAGGTAATGTATGCTAATGCAAACACAATGGCATTATAATTATGGCAGCCATATGCAGACAGGCAGGTGTTAGTGAAGAGCAGTGCAGGAATAAGCTAGAAAGTGAAAGGACCGGGAATTATTTCCCTGAAACACTTAACAGTGAGCAGCGAGTGCTGACCACACCATAGGCGGCTCACGTTTGATTATTAGACATTTTGTGGATGTATGATCGTGCTGATATTATAAGTATAATGTCTATGACTCATAAAACAACCTATGCAACGCAGTACTTTTGGTTTCACTTTGAATTTCCTGTAAAGGGCTGGAGGTAGATTCCTTTGACAAAGACAGATCCTGTTGGTACATTCGGGGGCTCAGTTTTCACACTATAGACTAAGACAGCAAATGCAGACTAGGTCCAGATCCACTTACATTATCTTGCTTTTTTGCTAGCTTCTGATAGAAGGTAACCATGCTCCATGAAGAACAGAAGGCACACCAATCAGGTACTGATTTATTTTATTTATATACACTTGGTGTCCACAGGTAAATTAAGTCATGGCTGGTGTGGAGCTTTACAAGTCACATGCAAGTGTTGGGGCAATACACTTAAAAAGCCCTACATAGGGAAAATGCTGGTGTGTCTAGCGCATTCACTCTGAAACTGTATTACTAGTCTGTATACTAGACTGTATGTCTAGTCTAAAATCATCACATTGGTCACTTCAATCCAGATCTGAGAACAAGGAAGCAAAGAGTAACTTGCATGGAGTAGAGCTTTAGACAAACGCTTCTCTCACCTTCTCAGCTGGCTCCCCCGGTTTCCGATTTCCCTCCCTGCCGCGGAGGCTCTTGGCGGAGATGGCGCTCTCTGAGGTCTGCATGATGAGTTGCGTGGCCAGGAATTGCTGGACGTGCTCCAAAACGTCGCGCTGCATTTCCAGCGCCATGTGGTACACGTCGTGGTCCGATGAGTTGTACATAACGGCGTTCTGAAACATCAACATGATGTCTCGCTGGAACTCGGCAGTCGTCCGAATCACACCAGACTCAATGTTCTTCTTAATGGCTGACAGGTCCATGGGTCTGGAGAAAGGGTGGAGGAAATAGTAAACAGTCATTAATTCTCATGATACCCATGAGAATTCGCGTGAGCTCGAGCTCGCGTCAGGCCTTCTTGCTTTGATTTTATGTACAGACCTGTGAACAATGCTATGGTAACCAGGGGCGATGTCATCTGACACAGGCTGCAGGAACACGCTGGCATACCTGGGACACATGTAAGAATCCAAACAGTAAAACACACATTACATGCCAGCAGAGCTAATAAAACTGTCTGACAGATTTGATGAGAAAAAAAAGTCTAAACTACATTTAAACATAAAGGACCAAGAGTGAACAGAATATGGAAGTTAGTTCATCATTAGCGAAAGTTGGCTTCAAGTCATGACTCTAGTGAATTTGACCTATTTATTTGACAACTATAAAAGAAAACTATTCCAAATATGAAGAACATAGCTGATAGAGTAGGGCGAGGACATGTCACTGGTATTGGTTCTGGGACCTTTGACTGAATGCGTATTTACATTTTACAAGCAAAGTTGTTACAAAGTAAATGTAGAGATTTATTCATCAGTTGTAAAATCTGCTACGCTAAACTTTACTCAGTTTCACATTATATACATTCATGCAAGGATGCTGAGCATTATCATCCATGTGAAAGTTCCAGAATTGGTAATAAAGCATGTTTTATATAAATCCCTTTAACATGCCACTAACATTACTAATAAGCATCACAGGCTAGATTTGTAGACATGAGAAACTCCACCTGTGGTTGGCTGCAGCTCTCCACACCAGCATAATGGCTTTCTTCCAGATCTTTTGTGCCTGGACTGCCTCCTGGTCCTCACCACATGTTGAACTGATGCAGAGAACAGAACAGGGAGACAAGAGGGGAAGTGAGGGGAGAGAGGATTTCCAGAGTGAATAGAAATAGAAAGCAGAAGAAAAACCCCAAGCGGTGCATGCCCTGTGTTGTCAGAATTTTGATCTCGGTTGCTCAAACACTGGTCAGCTGAGAGAAATGGACTTCGATTTGATTCAGGGGTCATGATGGGAATACTCATGATGATTGCCAACTAGGCTTTATCTGGTAGTGCGTCATCTCATTTAAATTATCCAGTAACAAAGGCAAGAGTTACCTCAGTACATTGACCTTTTAGAAATACTTCCCCAAAACTAAAAATTTTTCCTATGCTTCAAAAACACATGATACAACTATCACATTCGTTCCAAAGCCATGGCTATAACCTACAGCTGGGAAGAGGAGGCCGGGCTGCTAGCCAGCGAATCGGCTGTGTAACGCTGGGAAGGTGGGCCGTAGCCATCTTCACTCTCGCTGGCAGCGCGCTCCACCTCTGACAGATAGGGACCCTCCCCCTCACCACACTCCTCCTTCAGCTCCATCCCTTCTTCAGGGTCACCCTCACTCCCTGCCTCCTCCTCCTTCACCTCCTGGATACGTGAAAACACACAAACAGCAACAAGATGACTATTTAAATAAAATAAAAAAAAACAAAACAAAACAGAAAGGCAGTGTTTGTGGAGGCATGCTTATGTGTTACCTTGGACTCCTTCCCAGAAACAGAGCTGTCTTCTGAGTCTAAGAAGAAAAACAAGGGGATTAAAAAAATAAAAAATAAACCCGATGTTCATAAGTGCTTGTGTGTTTGTGTGCATTACCTAGGCAAGGGGGGTTGGGCTCTGGTTGGCTCCACTCTTCTCCTTCACTCTTCACTGTTGTCTCAGTGGTCTCCTTTCCCATTCCACCCTCCTCTGTAACCTCACTTCCTGTGGCACCCTCATCAGAAGTGACATCAAGTCCTGTCACTTCAGGAACTTCACAGTTTGCCGTAAGCTGTTCTTCTCTTTTAGGCTCCGCTTGTTTCTGGCTCTCTATGCTAGTAGGAGCTGGGGTTGATACAGCAGGCAAATCTTGAGGATCCTGTGTGGGTTTCGTGTCTTGGACTGTGGGCATGGGCTCTGATGCTTTCAGCTCTTGGGTCTCCCAGGGGCCCGGGAGCGTGTGTCCTGAAACAGCCTCTTCACATAAAGATAGCGCTGCTTCTACTGCTGCTGCATCCAAAGCTTCCACAGAGTCATCGACCTGAGACAAAAGTGATGATGAGGGAGAGGATCAAAGATGGAGACAAACAAAAGGGAAAAAATGCTGATTATTTACTAAAAAACAAACATGTAAGTACTACATAGAGAGAGAGAAAACACAGCCTTTAACAAATAATATATACTGCACCTTTTCTTCTATGATGGCAATGATGTCGCCAACTGTCTCCAGATCCAGTTCGTCTCCCATATAAGATACAGCTACAAGGTCTTCTTCCACTAATCCTGTCTCCTCACTGAGTTGTTCTTTTACTGCAGCCTCTGCATCTCCTTCTACAAACACACACACACACACACCTGAAACCTAATCTGAGGTGTGTACATGATATGTGGTGTGATATGGTATATCACCATTGTCTGGTTTAGGGTTAAATAATTTTTATTAAACATTTGGGCATACAGATTTATTTTGAAAAATCAAACAATACATAGTTAATGTAAAAATGCAGCAGTGAAAGTGTATAATGTTCTATCCACTGTGGATCTTGAGTGATATATTTACCTGTGATGATGTCATGGGCAGGTGGTAAGGTAGTGGCTGCAGTGACTGTCTGTACTCCATTAGTAAGGTTTCCAGTAGAATCTCCCTCTGTAACCTGACATCACCAAAACAAACAAACAAAAAATAAATAAAATAATAATAATACTAATAATAATAATAATAATTAGACCTCCAATGCCAGTAGAATATTGATTGTTTTGTCAACATCTTTAAACTCAAGTTTAGCTAACACTCACCAGACGGGGGCTGGGCGAAATGAGGTTGCCTTTTTTCAGCAGTTCTGAGAGGAGAGGTGAAGGCGGCGGTGTGGCCTTTGGTGTTAGGAGCCTCTTCTGAGACGAGTCATCGATTAGAGCAGCCAGGCCTCCATCTTTGGGCCCTGGGCCTGGAGCATCCGTCACTGGCAAAAATACTCCAACCCCCTGGGCCTGCAAGACCCAGAAAGAATCAGTAAGAGTGGTTGGAACAGTGACATTGGCAAGCATTAGCAAGGTTCATCAATAATAGAGTATGTCATGATCTTTTACACTGACAAATGTTTACACAAGTGAACATGATACAGGAACAAAAAATAACTCAACATATTAAGTATTATTATCTGCATGTGTTCTTACAACTGAATGTGTGGTGGTTTCATCAGAAGCAACACCTCCTGTTTCCATGGGTGGTGTGGGGACAGAGGAGTCGGCCTGAGAATCCATTGTTGGTGGGCTGGCACCCAGAGGAGAGCGTACGGTTACACTGGGTAGGCGCTTGGGTGTGTTTTTCACTGCCTGACGAGCTGTGTAGTAGAGAGGTCAGTGAGAATAAATCCATCTCACTTTCACAGAAGGAGCTTTTGTTGGGAACCCAAAACAAAATTCCTCCACCAGTGTACCATACCTTGATATGCCGTTTCTGTGGCTTTCCTCTTCTGTTCTGCTTCCTCTTCACCTTGCTTCTTCTTTCTGTAAATGGAAAAACAAAATATGTATAAAATACATATTTAAATACAAAAATATAATATATGACAGTTTAATTTAAGGAGATGTCAAATAAAATGCTGCAAGTTTTTGAACACAAAAAATTCACAAACTCCTTTCTCTGCTATAATAACCAGTGATGAGGTAGAGTCCACTGATGGCCAGTCCTCACTACTAAACATAGAGACTGTTTGTATTTGGATACTGTAACTCAGTAAAGTGAATACAAGATTAAATATTTTTACTGATTAGCGTCTGAGAACCCTCTTAATTCACTACAATATTTGTTATTATTATAGAAGCTGGAAAGTGTGCAAATGTTTTATTATAATGTGCTCATTGACAGAGTCTTACAGTGTGATATCTGCCCACAGCTCTTTCAGCTGGGAGTCCATGTGACCTGTCTGTATCAGGTCCACCTCCTTCTTCAACTTCCTGTTTGAACACAAATGTGTGGTTAGAGGCAGTGGTTAGAGGCAGTTTCTCTAAGTGATAAAAGGTCTGTCATCACAGTGTGTGTGTGTACCTGTACTGCTCCTGTGTGTCACGCAGCAGCTTTTTCAGTTCCTCTATTCTCTCAGTTGTCAGCCTACGGACGATAACATCTTCAATGGTCTCAACCACCTCACCCTTCTCACCACGTTTACGCCTTGAAGGGGAAAAAAATGAACATGATTTGCCGCAGGTGATCCATGAGTGTGGGTGTGTCTGTATGGTATGATGTATATCGTAGTACTAACTTTGGTGCTTCTGTGGCCTCCAGCAGCTCGGAGTATTGAGAGGCACAATGCTAAGAAACAAGTTTTTTTTTTAATCAAACCAATCCTGACGATGAAGATAACATTCCATCAAAACAACATACTATTAGTCTAGTTTTACTGCTCATTCACCTTCTGTGAGAACCAGT
This sequence comes from Betta splendens, assembly GCF_900634795.4. NCBI lineage: Eukaryota > Metazoa > Chordata > Actinopteri > Anabantiformes > Osphronemidae > Betta > Betta splendens. The sequence goes on from NC_040890.2 coordinate 6,453,112, forward strand.
CAGGTGGACGACCAGGTTCTGAGAAAGGCTTGATGGCTCGACTTACAGACACCCTGGAAAACAGAGATTCCTCAGAATAAAGACATTCCAGAAAAACAATTAAAGACTAAATATGTGAAATGATCACACATTCAAATTAGGAATAACTCAAGAAGGTTAGCTTTTTTGTTAATACGTTTTAACACTTCGTGTCTTATGCAAATGTCATCAAATGAGAATCTGCTGCTGTTCAGAGACTATAACGTGTCCGTGTCTGATCTCTAGTGGTGAGACCGTTTAAGTTCTTTTTCAACAGCACTCTGAGGTATCATTTTGAGGTTTTCTTTTTACCAGTTTTGGTCTCCACTCCTCATAACAGAGGAGGCCAAGCACAGTTTCTCCCTGACTGACCATGGCTCCGTCGGTCCCGAATTCAGTATCTTGTGCTCTGTGGATAAACAGTGCAGAAATAAAAATAAAGATGCATGCTACACTTTACTATACGCTGACAAATCGTTCCAGGTTATCACTTTATTTGAAAGAAAATCACCGGTCATCACCACAATCCACCAAATAACCAGAGGAAAGTGATATACAACATCTAAAAACAAAACGAAATGGAATAAAAACACAACAAAACAGGCTAACTAGCATTACGCTAATGTTATTTTTGCGGTTTAGCTAGTCCCATTAGCGGCACAGACGACGCTGTGTTTAGAAGATAGAAGTAAAGTTATTATTAAATTATACTTAATTTTCTTGAACACAATTTATAAATAAATAAGTAAAACCAAATAATAATTAGTTATAGCTCTTCTTTAAAAAGTATAAAGCCAGATAACGTGTTAACAGTAGCGTTAGCTTAGCAATGTTGATTACGGGGGGGCACACATTCGTGAGACACACACAGTTACACCGTGTAACGTTTTAGAAAACAACGAAGTTACATAGTCGAGTAAATAAAATACATGCCAGTTTTAGCAAGTGTTTGGTGCTATGGCTTTTCTTTACATCACAAAGACAGTTGAAATACATTGTAAGAAAATCTTACTCACTGCCGATACCGCTCGCCATTCCTTTTGTGTCAAGGCCGTAAGCACAACTTCCGCCGGACGCGTTTTAGTGGCACACACGGTGAAAAACAAACACGATAGTAATGTTTGGCAAAGTCGCGTAATATATAAAATATAAAGATTTGTCAGTTTCTGTTAATGTTATTTGGTTATTAGTTTATTATGTTATTCAAAATCGTGTGATAAATAATAATTTTATAATATTACAATATTAAACACACATTATCATACAATAAAAAAAATCTACTTTTTTACTATATACTACTGTATAGTTTATTTTTTGTATGTTTCTGTTGGAGGTATACAGTAGAGATGGCGAAATCGAAGCCTCATGAATCACTGAGCAACTATGACACAGTTGGGCTGAAATCGACACATTGCTCGACACCATCACGACACAGTTACAACAGCGACATCTGCTGGTTGTGCGTGAGAACTGCTTGAGCAGACTGACCATCAAACCCTCGCTGATACGTGGTTGTTCAGGATCACAGTCTATGTTTTATTGTCAAATAAAACTTATTTAATGTTCATTTAATGATGTTATTAGAGCTGTATTTGTTCTTCTGCAACTCTGTTTATTACTACATTGAGGAGACATGTTTATCAGTTAGTTTAATCAAAGACCTTTATTTCATTTTATTTTTCCACAGAACATGACTTTAATCACATTCTCACCACTGACTAATAAAGATATTTGTATTGGAATTGCGACTTGTCAAAATTTAGTTTTAGTCTTTAATTACATTTTGAACTTGTCATAAATACATTACAGATGTCTGTAATGTGAAACCTGTCTATCTTATAGATCATCTATCATCTTATAGATCATCTCCGGACCGCTTGCCACGTTTATAAAGCTCTGACATATTAAAACAAACGTCCGTTCAAACTGCACTTAAGCCGCTCGGCAGTCACGTGACGTATCGACACCTCTCGCTCTCATTGGTCATGTGATTCGGAACGCGCTCGAGATTCTGCTTGACGACACTTCCGCTTCAAAAGATCGACGCTGAGTCGAGTGGGAGGTCTCGAGTTGGACATCTCTAGTATACAGACAATTTGCTTTGTTTTTACAAACATAATTCTACACACTTCAAGGTGCACATTTAAATTATTTTGATTATATTGTGAATTAGTGTCTAGTTTTAGTTTAATAGTTTCATTGCATTTTGGTTGACAACACAAATAGAATGGGAGGGGAAACAGCAGGATGAAGTCACCAGAATAACACAGAATAAACCAGGTGAGACAGTGGTCAGCTAGACTCTGATTTGTCAACTGTAAGACCTTTAAAGATAGATGACGTCAGGTAATAATGTAATTATCAGATTGTAGCATAAACAAATTGTGTCTATTACAGAACAGATGTATTCTAATTAACTTTGCAGCAATTAAGTCAACTATTATACCGTAAACATTACTAAAAAGGCTGCTTATCTATAGAACACTGTGCACCTAATTGCTGTTGTTACTAAAATGAATTTATATTACATAAGAAATACACAGTAATTAAAAGTTAATTAAATAATGAGGCAATCTTAAAATCTATTGCCATTTAGATTTACTCCAATGGATTCACACTTTGTATAAGCAGTAAACATGTACATGTCTGGTCTTAATATTAAATATGCTAACTGCTGTGTGACTCTTTGATGATAAATAACCAACACTATGTGTAATATAGAGACAAGTCAACGAAGCATTGCAATAAGACCACTGACACCTGTTTAAATATCAACAGTCTTTAATTCAACAAGACTAAGAAATGTTTAATATACACTTTCTCTTACAATTTAACATCTATCTCATCTCAGTTTTTTCATAACATTTAGGAGATAACTCTGACAAGTAAAAATCTGGTGTACTGTTATGGCCTCTTTTAGAGACATCTAAAAACGGCTGCTCTTTATTTACACATTTATTCTTTTCAGTCAAGTCACTCACTCTCTCCTTAGAAAGTGAGTTCTTTCTGTTCTTGGGGGCCAAAGGCAGATGGAAAGGTTTCAACATCTCTCTGAACTCTACTTTAAAGTCACTAGACTGAAGTTGTCTTATGAATCACATGAGCAACCCAGCAGTTGGATCAACTTCTGCCAGTTGGAAAATGTTGCTGCCCTGGCCCGCAAGCACAGACATTTACCATCGTCACCCAAAACTTTTTTCCTCAGACTTTCAGATAGTCTGGGTTCTTCACACTCCACACAACCACATGCACAAAACCATCAGAAATGTTGGTGGAATGGAAATGAGAAGGGAACCTGTTACATGCAGATGTCATGCCAAATGAAGATGCTGAAGCCCTGAAGCTGTCAGTATTTTATACAGGTTGCATAGATGTTTTAGCAAATTGTTCAAATAGTGATTTCCTTTGTTACAAGTCTGTTAATCAGGGACATTTTCATTTTGTAAAAGGTTTGACAGGTTGATTGTAAACTGATGTAAATCTCAAAATTAAACTAGATGTCTCATTGTATTTAACATTTGACTTCTCTAAAGCCAGATGTGAAAAGCTCCCAAATCTTAAAATGTCTGAAAATCAATATTTCCACATCTAAAACCTGAATACTGTCGTTAGGATAGTGTATAGGCATGTTTGCACTGACATTTAAATACATACATAAGTTACTGTGTGAAGGTTAGGCAGCATCATTTTACAGATAAAATACCCAGGAAATGCAACAGACCCAATTAACAAATAAAAAAAGATACAGAAAATTCACTATTGTATTTGATGGTAACAATCTACTCACTATTGGGGAAGTTGAGCAGATACATACAAAGTAAACATTTATATTTTTCTGCTAATCTTGTACCAAGGTTATAAAAAAAAATCAGGCACCGTTCATTGTATCCATTTTGGTAGCACTTATAAAAAATACTTCAACATTCCACCTCAAGTCAAAAAGATGAAATGAGGATAGGTAGATTTAACAGATCAGGATGAGTCCATTTATACTGACACAGGACATTTGAGAGGTACAAATGTGTATTCTGGTAATGGGGAGATGTGAGCAAAGCAATAATAATAAAAAGGTTTCAACACAGCCCCCAGACCACTGACAAAAAGTGACCCCATGTTCTGTGCACACTGTCCTCTCCACCACCTAAAACTAGCAGATAAATCCACTGTAGTACCTAATATATATCTTCATACCAAAATAGCTAAAACACCTCTTCAACATAAAACCCTGTATTAAAATAAACTTCTGATTTAATTTGATCAAAGCACTGTTGTTTGTTCCTCTTCTCTAGTTCGATGTGAAACTCTGAACGCATGATTCACCACGGCACTTATCAAACAGTAAGACTGTAGAGTCAGATCCTCTGAGCTGAACTGAGCTTACAGTAAAAGGGCCTTTCAGGACCTGTCAGCTTTGCCTTCTCCAGGGGTCATGCCAGGGGAGTCCTCCTCCTCCTTCCACGCTAGTTACCTTTCTCTACAACGCCAGCCACGTATCTCAACTCTCAGACACTTTCAACTCGGCATGACGACATTGCATCGATGCTGAAGCCACACGAGGTATGATCATACTTTTGAAGCATTAAAGCGGAGCGAATAAATTTGAAAAAAAAAGTATGTTGTGATCATTCTTATAGCAGACATACAATATGCATGTCTAGGCTCACAATAAGTCCCAAAAGTTCTTCCATTCCATCTTTGGATCCTACATTAATACCTGTGCTGTAACCTTTCTCACTATATTTCTGAGCCATTTCTGCTGCTCCGAGAAGGTGTTAATGTCTCTCCAAAGTACAGTGAGTGCAGCTCTAACTATTCCTTGCTTGTGATCAACACCTAGCTTCATAATTTCTGACTGGCTGATGTATGAAATTTTATAAATGCACATTAGACAAACAAACATTCACAGTATGCACATTCATAATATGCAAAATGGTTATGAACTTTGAACATTCACAACAACATGACTGGTTGATTTCATTGGAAATATGACTATGTGTCCCACCACAGGCACTCAATGCTCTACCAATACGTCCCGCTTACAATTCAGTTACTAGATGGCAGCATTCAGGAAGATCATACATGAATTATGAGATAAATTGCCAGAATAGGACAATTATATTATGTCTGTAATGCTGCAAACAGAACCACTTAGAAGCTCCAAAAGGAGCCTCATGGATTAAAGGTTTGTCTGGGGGAGAAAAGGAAAAAAAGACTTCTTGGGAAGAGAATCATATTGCTGTACATTGATGACCTTAAAAATAAACACACAAATAAAAGTGAAGTAATTGTAATATTAGGAAGCGTCTTCCCCCAGTAGCGGACAGACCAAGGTCCTGAAGGCAGTCTTTTTAAAGTCTCTGACAGTTGTCCTCACTTCGTTATTCATGGTCATTCTTTTCCTCTCGCTGCCCAGTTAGTTTTATCTCAAGTGGGGAGCAAGCAGGGCCAAGACAAGCCCGCAGAGCGCCAGCGCCATGCTCCCCTGTTTCGCAATGCCAGCAGAATCTGGAGGCACTCCTTTGACCCGAGTGCTCGATGGAGTGGAGAAGTAGATGTCTCGGTCTGTGTTGCAAGATGGAGAATCACACCCGCTGCCACTCTCCTCTCCGCTGCTTTCCTCCACTTCTTCAGTGGGAAAAAACAGACATACACAAGGGTCAGAGAGTGAACTGCATGTGCATTATGTCAAAATAAAACAGTTAAAGACATTACTAGACCGTACCATCATCACCAGTAGAGATGTCATTGCCACTGTGTGCAGCTTTAAGTCGGCTCGTCATCTCTTTCAAAACTGCAATCTGACTGCGAATCACGATGTCTGGCTTTGTGATGTCCACATCCACGTCAGGATTGGAGACCTGATTGGCCAATCCATTGCCAATGACAACTGACTCGTACCTATGTAGAGCAGGAGTGAATTGTGAGTCTTCTGATCATGCTTTCCGTTTTACATACATGTAGGTATTGGATAAATAGCACGTTTGTTCATATGTGCATTACCTGCTTTTTGCTGTTCCATTCCAGCATTCATCCCCAGGTGCAATCCTTTCACCTGCGCACACAGTATCAGGCAATGTGGACCAGAACTTCTTTGCGTGTTTCAGCTTCTTCTTCACGTCATTTGTCTATGTGAGGGACAACAAAATACACAAAGACCAGATCAGACACAAAACCTTCGGAAAACAGAGAAGACTAGGTTAGCCATCCTCTACTTTTTGTGAGAGAAATACCTAAAGAAAATTTGACCACACCCAGTTTTTCTCATGGGCAGCTGTCATCCAGATATTTACTTGACCCTTACCAATCGATCTAAGCTGGTCCCAGCAGCAGTGGTGGGCCTAGCGTCGGGGCTGTAGGGTCGGAAGCGCCCGGTGAAGCCAGTTTCCTTGACAGAACGTTTGGAGCGGAAGGCCATGCTTGGCTTAGGCTGACCACAACCCTGGAAAACCTGAGAGTCAAGCAGGATGGTCAGGTGAGTGAAAAGGACTCCTTCGGTTTATTAGTCCTGTCCTCGAATGTATACTTGTGCTACTGACTTTTTGTGACACTTGCATGCTGGTCTCCTGCATGTTCATGATGGCGTCGGATATCTTAACGTCAATGGGATCCATGACCGACTCAAAATTGAAAGGACCTTCCAGTCTCTCAACTAGACTGAGCATAGCATCTGAAAAGTGGAATAGAAGACAACATGCAAGAAAATGAGTAGGTGGTAGTTTTGCAAAAACAGAGCCACTAGGGGGAGGCACACGCTAAGCAGTAAAAGTTAAGCGATTAAAAATTGCAACTGGTGGGAGCAAAGCGTTTCTACTGGCGGTCACAGCAGATACATTTAATCGGCACAGAAGGATGGAGGACATGTGCAACCTGCACGTAAAACGCATGCAGAAGTGTATATGTGCACCACCCTTGCTCTAATGAAAATTACCCAGATCTGTGTTTACATAACAGGAGCAGCGTTCACTGTGGACCGCAACATGTACAGCTCCTCCTTGCTCCTTTTACTTATACAAGATACATGTTTGTACATGATTTTTTTTTAACATTAGACGCTTTGTTCATTTGCAAAAAAAAAAAAAAAAATACTAATCCACCCCGCCGCCATCACGCCACCAACGGTGTTACAGTAAATAACAGTGAGGTAAAGAGTGTGCATGTTTAGATAAGATGGGATTAGATTAGGCTGGAGTACATAAAACATCGATGATCTTTGCTGAAATACGAGCACTGCAGTGGCAACGCTTAAAAGAACACAGAAGCTAAGACTTATATAAATAAACCCTATTGCCAAATGCAACATGTTAAGCCATTATGGTTAATACAAAGCACACGGAGGGTCAGGCCTGTGTAATAAAGGCTGCAGAAGGTGTCCCTGTCCACATCATGGTGCCTCACCAAGGAAGTTGTTCCACTCCGTGTCCAAGTCCGCCTGGTTGGCCAAGCACCCACGCATCACATTCAGACAGTAGTTCTGGCAGGGCTTCAGGGCCACTTGGCCCGAGCAGTAGGGACAGTACATCATCTTCATAACGGCGCGCACACAGCTGGGAGATGCACTGACCTGGTGAAGGCAGGGGAAAGTTAGCACACCAGTATTAGCACATCAACACTCATCCAGCATAAGATAAACTGGAAAAGCCTGAGTGTGAGGTTTGTAAGCCAACTTTACAAGATGCATTATGTGATCATTAATTAATCACTGAATAGAGTGGAAAAACGTGACGCTACAACTGTCAAGGTGCTTTATATTATCAGAGACTGTAACGGCCAATTTTTCCATGAAAAATTAGAGACAAGAGCGGAAGATGAGGAGCAGAGGGATGGATCTGTGGGACAGACAGCTCAGCACCTGTAAGGAGCCTGCCTCTGCTTTTATTTGGCCCAACATTTCACACTCACCGTGTTCACTTTATTGACGACCTCTGGCATCAGCGCTAGGCCACGCACAAAGGTCCGCGCCGCAATGAAGGCCCGCGTGAGCTGGAGCCGCAGCTTGCGGGGCACGTCGCCGAAGGGCTGCAGCTGCTCCGTGTGTCGACTGACGCACTCCATGTACGAGTCGCTGAACTCGTACTGCACGTTGACGAGCCGAAACATCCTCTCCAGCAGGTCGGCCCAGAAGTCCGACAGCATGGAGTCCAGGTTGACCGCGGCGCTGCCGGACACGTAGTATCGGTTCAGGGCCTCGAAGAAGTTCTTGAAGAGCTCGGCGTTCTGCACGTACATCATGCCGTACGTTCGCACAAACATGTTGTGCAGGGAGACCTCTGCGTTTTTCAAAAGCTCCCGAAAAAACCCTGAGGAGAGAACAACGCGAAGAGTAAATGCTAGGGCTACCAAAGAGCCAGAACAATTCTACATTGTTAACATTTCAATGTCAGTCTGAAGAGGTTATGATGGAAAGTGTATGATGGATAATGTTATGCTAAGAGGGAGCTGATTTCATCATTCTTTAGCTTAATACCGCTCTGAATATACTCGTTTAAACACAACAGAGTAAACATTCGCAGGTGTCCCATTATAAATGTCAACCAGCAAACTATCCGAGACATGTGATCCAGTGTGGCCACAGGAAACAGGCTGAGTTGCCTTTTTCAGTTCACCTGTGCACATGTCACCCCCCCGACCCCCACACAAAAACAGTTTTAGACCATACAAAAGGCAAAGACATGGGTTATAGTAAGAGGAGGCAGTTGTGGGTGAGGAGATGAAGAGTGAGGCAAGGGGGGGTTGAGGTGGAGCTTGAGCATCTCTGTCCTCGCCTCTCGACCGGCCATTGAGCAGAGACGTCTCTCCACATCAAGCCGCTTCAAACTGACCACCATCAATGGCATTTTTCTGTTGTCACATTCCATTCGCTTTCCTTTCTCCTGGCTTCTTTTGGACTGTCCTTCAGAGGCATTTTCAACAGGATTACTGAATAATGCAACCCCCCTCCCCTCCCGTATATAGACCTGTACCCCCCATCCAGCCCTGCATCTCCCTCCCTCTGATGCTTTCACTTCATCAGTTCCTTCAGAGAGCTCTCTTCACCACAGACAGGGAACAATGACCTACTTCATCCTGAGGAATGTCTATCACCCCCCTCATTGCTTTCCCCTACCCCCCAATAATCCAGGCCCGCTCTCCCACACACACACACACACACACACACACCCCTCCTTGCCTCCGACTTTCTTAATCTTAACAAAATGAGAATTCCTCAGTCTCTGGAAAAATGCTTCACCTCCAGTCTCGTATGCAAGCAGGCATGCGTCACTTCCATTCACCCAACTTAAAAAAAAAAGAAAGAAACTGCTCTCCATCTGCCCCTCGCTGCCCCGCGCGCACAGAACTGTCCCACTGCAGTTTCTCTGGGTGCCCTCTGCTCAGCTTTGAAATGTAAAGTTCCCATGCTCTCACAGGGGGAGTCACTGAATGCTCCCTGCAATCAGTACACACACACACACACACACACACACACACACACACACACACACACACACACACACACACACACACACACACACACACACACACACACACACACACACACACACACACACACACACACACACACACACACACACACACACACACACACCAAGTAGCACTGTCACTTCCACTTCAGGCTGACACACTAAAAAGAAACTATCAGGTAGGGGAGGGGTTAGGGCGACTCGGGGTGTGTTAAGTTTAGGTTTTTTTTTTTTTTTTTAACTCCAAATCCCCACTGGGTCACCAAGGATACCGGAAACATTGCAACCCCCCCAAACACAGACACACGCATGTGCACACACACACACGCAGAGCCAGGGAAAAGCACCAAGTTCCATGCTCCATTGACAGAGACTAAAACAAAAGACCCACCCCTTCCCCTGGAATGTCACAGCAGACACAAGTTTAAAGTCGGCGAAAGTAGGAGGACCAAGAGGCAAAAGGATACAGCCAAGCTTTTTAAAATTAATTAGACTATTAATGACTATATGCAAGTCCTGTAATCAGTTTGGACAGACTCACTGGGGGAAAGCGGTCTGTGAGAGCAGTCTCAGCAGGGGGGGAAATGAGGCTTTTTTTTGCCCTGACCTGAGGATCTGAAGCATGAGTAACATTATGCAGAGTTCTTGTACTGTCATTAACAACAGTTTATGATGCCCAGTGTCTGCCAACAGACTCAGGAGCCAAAATCTCTCTCAGGACTTTTACACAAAAAAAACTGCTGAGCCAATCCTCTGGAAGAATCTTGATGAAAGGTTAGAGTGTTAGAGAGGGGGGCGAATGACTCCTGACCGACTGCTTCCACCCAGTCGCAATCACCACATGTTGCAGAGGAGGCCCTAAATTATGAGTGTCGATTTTTGGCCTAATCCATCACTGGAATGGAGCTGACCCATCTCCAACCACTCCTCCCTCCCACTTCCTCCTCCACGGAGCTTCCCCCTCACCCCTGTACCCCCCACCCATGTCCCTTTAAGCTCCGCTCCTCCCAATTCCAGCCTAGGCAGTAATTGCATCCTATTTGTGCCAATTAGTGCCTGCGCTTCTCCCCTTTCTTATGGGATGAGATTTTGTCCCTCCTGCTGTTGGACTTCAGGGCTTCAGAGGGATGTCTCTCAATGTGAGTGGATGTAAGATGGTAACTTGGGAGGCGAGGGGCCTTAATCCAATGCTTAAATCTCAGACATAGACGAGCTTTGTGGGACAGGGTCAGTGTAACGGGACAGAGAGGCTTAGTCCAGGACAAACACAGTGAGGAGTCATAGTGAGGGGAAAAACTATTTTGGGCTCTAGTTTTAATTGGCCATGACTTCCAGGCTCAGGCGCATGATGAGAGTCAGCCTAATCACATACACACTTCCTGAGTTTGTTAGTGTTTAAATGCATGTTGTTGCATCTGTTACAGTGTACAGATGCAGTTGCGTTATCTTCACATGCGAGTCTGGAGCAGTTAACCAATGTCACGGCGACCACATTCTCAGTGATATAAATTATTAAGAACTGCTTCCATTGCCTCCTTCTGGGTGTCATGACAAAAAAGCATCATCATATCCAGTGAGAGAGACGGTCAAATGGTCCAGGTGGAAGAGCGTACAGCAGGCCTTTGTGAAGAGATCCCACATCTAATAGTTGAGTGACTGCAGCCACCAAACTACCTACAGTGAGCAGGAGGGGGCACAAACAGGGAGCAATGGAAGCAGTGGTTCAGGTCAGGTTTGATGACTCTTAATCTTAGAGTTTAGGTTTTTGTAAATTTCATTAAATAATTTCATTAAATAAACATTTCATTATTATTATTATTCATCAGAGTTCATTTAAGCTTGAATCGAATGTTTATAAATATATGTCTGAATATCTTCAAATATTATTATCACAGAAAAAGGTAAAATAGTAAAAGGTAAAGTTGAACAACTTTAATCAAAAAAATGCTGAGGAAATGTTTTTGCTCAACTAATCAGCAAACATTTAAAGCTGCACTGAAACTTTAATAAATAACTAAGTAGCAATGTCACAGAAAGCCCCAGCTTGGTTGTGTAAAGAAGACAGTGAGGTCTCATGGGTAACGAGAGGGGTATTTGGTAGAGTGAGGCATGAGATGGGGACAAAGGGTAGTAAGAGAGGAATAAAAGCAGGGCGGGACGGCTTGAGCAGCCACTGCATTCCGACACGTCACATTCCTGTTCACATCTGGCTGCAATACACACGCTCCCTGTTACTGACAATCCTTCACTGCCTTTCACAGACATACGAGATTTGAAGGTCCCTGACCTGCATATGCAGAGACACGTATGCTCACACAAATTGCACACAACCCCTGTAAGAAAAAATCCCAGACAAGATTTGCTCTTTTTGTTTTTTTTTAGTTCATGTGCTGCAGAAACGTCCTCATCTCTCCATCACGTTCAAGCTTTGGGTCAAACCCCACTGGCAGCACTGCTGCGTGGCTGGGAGAAGTCAAAGACATCTTGCTTCCTTGGTGACTCAGCACTGTTGCATGTTCCCATGGAAGCCACGGCTCAGCAGGAGAAACCTGATCCCAATATTTATAGGCATGCACACACGTGCACACACAGGAACAGGAAATGCAGAGGAGACAAAATCTCAAGATGTGTGTGGTCTGGAAGCGTGCGTGTCTCTGGAGACGAGGGAAACGAGTGGCAGAGAACGATGAGGCAGGGCGCCGAGACGCTGAGAGACAGGTGGACGGGCCGAAGCAACACAGACTGACTGTCTGCGCCTGGGGCAGTGCACTGGCAGGTGGGAGCGCCCCCACAAAAAAATAAAAATGCAACACAAGAGCTGGTGCGGGTTCAGGGGGAAGCTCTGCGGCCATCAGCACGATGTAGTCAGAGATGTGCCTGGTGTGTGTTTGCTTACTGTCAAAGTTTTCATGCTTCTGTTTGAAGTTGGCTTGTAGGCTGGCGCTAAGCCTGGAGACGGGGGCCTTCATGTCCGAGTGGCTCTGCTGGCTCAGCTTCTCCTCCATCTCCGCTGTGCAGCAGGAGAAACCTTGCGGACACACTTTCAAAGAGGCTCCTGGAAGACAAAAGGCGAATCCACAGTTAGGCAGTATCGGCTAAGCAAAAAATAAATACAAACACAAATAATAAAAAGAAGTTTTGTAATGCAATAATGGTCAGGTGCAAATGTGGCCCCGTGATGGACCGCTGACCTGTCCAGGGTGAACCCCCTGTCCAAATGTAAGCTGGGATAGACGCCAGCATGACCCCAACCCTTACGAGGAAGGAGCAGCCAGGATAATGAGTAAGTCAGAGAACACATCTGTTCAGCTGGGACTGTTTATAAAGGCAGATTCAGTTACAGTTAAACACCTACGGGGTGGCTTTGTTCTCGCGTGAATGATGCTGATATGCTGAGCAAAGTGGCTTATTTAAATGGAGATTTGAAGTCCTAAATTATTCACAGCCATTTTTTTCCAGCTTCTTTTAACTGTTAAGTAACAAGCCCTCCTCGCAACAAAACAAAGGCACAGTGGCAGTAAAAACCCCTTTAACTGCACTTAAGTGGATTAATTGCAACACTCAGCTCAGAGCAGTCTTTAGCCGGCTCCTTTATAGAGCCTTGCTCTTATCCTGGCACTCCTCGTTCAGATTGATAGTTGCAGCCTTGTCACTTTCTCCGAGTGTTCTGACCTTCAGGCCTTATGGGGCCGGAGGGGGATTAGCTTTTTACCCACTTTACAGGTACAAAGTATGAGTGTAGCATCCACACACAGCACCTTTACAACAGTAAAAGGAGTACTGTCTGACTAGGAGCAGCATCTCTCAGACAATCTGGTCTTAAATTGGTGATGCACCCTTTTACAAGCTTGCTGTACTGTTAGAGGATTGCTGGAAAGAGCGTAAAGCTGATGGATTAAAGTGCCAAACAGGGGAGAGACGTGAAGGTTTTTCTGTTTTGCCATACTGTTAGACAAATTTAAAAGCTAGTGGCTTGAAGGGATTTGATCTGCATAAGTATGGACGTGGCTGCGACGTGAGCCAAAAGCCTCCGAACAACACTGTGCTCCCACTGTTCTCTAATCAGAACCATTAGTCAAATCCCAAATACAGTCTGCGATAAAACAACAACTGTCAGCATTGACAAACGTGAGCTCGACCTCCAATTAAATGCAGGGTCCGGAGAGGACGAATGTGAAGTCGCAGCTGCAATAATGTTTTGTTTTAAATGTGGTTGTTGGAATTTGGGAGAACACAGGGATCCTTTCACCGCATGCAGGCACCGGCCGCCTGTTTAGTTTTCCTAGCCAGCTCGTGCCCACGGACTGGAGACCTGCACAGGTTACTGGTGCGTGCTGGACGTGGATGTCATAGACACACTGGTACTCAGACGCAGTTTATCTACATTCACAGTGTGTGAAAGTGTACATCCTTTTCTAAATTACATTCTTTATTTCAAGCTACAGAAAAGTCAACTCATACTAAACAGATCCTACAATACAACTCATGAGTATTTTTGGCATATTTATATCATCAATCACTTTATATTCCTCTTAGGTTGAATCATCTTGCTGTGCTGTACTTTCCCATCGTCCTGCATAATTATTAGCATTCTGCTACTCATTAATCATTGCTGTAGGTTACTCAGTAATAATGTGTTATCTTTTCCGCACTTGTCTTCTGCTCGCCATGTTTAATGGGTTTCCATAGCAACCTGAGCCATGTGGATTTGTTTATTCACAGACATCTTGAGGTTGTTTTCATTCTTTTGTGCATTTATTAGACACCACCCTTTAACCTCTATTAGAAAAGCGGGATTGGAACAGGATGTTTATGTACATGTGTTTAATGCTACACATATAATTACAAAGTAAAAATACTTTTTACACACACTACATGCTTCTCCATCATGCTTCCTGCCACTTCAAGAACCTGGTGCCTCCTGGCAGATCTATTAAGCCGACTGTAAAGCGGCACAAACACAACTGTTCAACTCAAGTGACCTGAATTGCTAACATGACTGAAATATTATAGAGGTAATAATGTTAAAAAAAATCAAACTGCAGGGTCAGAAGTGACTCACAGAAATACAATCATCTAAACAGGGCACCAGAGGGAGGGATGCACTCTGGCGCCATAAACTGGACCCCTCTGTCTGGGATCAAGTCCAAATAAGCCTCAAGTCACTACTTCTCTCTCCCCAAACTCATCACGCTACTTCCAACTCACACCCCCCCATACACAATTGCACATACACATTCTCACATACCCAGGCACAGTTGGCAGCCCCTACCTAAACATATTCACACATCACATCGCTGCTCAACACATGGCTCTTTGTAACAGCGTGATTGGACACACACAGACACACACACACAGACACACACAGACACACACACAGACACACACACACAGACACACACACACACACACACACACACACACACACACACACACACACACACACACACACACACACACACACACACAGAACAGCTATCCAGTCTCTCCTTCAGCAGGGCCCCTGCTTGCCCACTGCACAGGCTCACCATCAAAAGGGCTGTATCCACGTGGAAAATAGCCCTAGTTACCAAGGTATACAAATAAAAGTGAGATGGTCAATATTTCACAGGAATGTGCGTACAAATGTCACACTGTTAGCTCAAAGGATTAGGTCTCTGAAAACTGAAGATTCTTAGCTAATGCATACTTTGTAAAAACATTTTGGCAGCCAATTCCTCAAACTGCTGGGAGAAAAATGGCACTGTTGGAAGACGAGAGCGAACGGCCGAACAGAACAGTTAGATCCTATAAAAATCAACATCAGGCCGGACTTTGTGTGACACGTTTTAACCTCACTATTTCACTAAAAACGCTGTCAGTGGACGCATGGGTTATTTCTCCGCCGTCACTAGCATGAATAGTCTTTGTGTGATGGGAGAACTGGTTCTCCGCTGCCTTATAGAGTTCCTTTCAGAGGCCCCTCGCCTCGCCAGCTTCCAGAGTACTTTAAGCTGTAATAAGACACAGAGACAGAACATTGTTCAAGTGTCACTCAGAAGAGGAAAACTGCCATTTATGGTGGTCAAAACAAGAGAGCAGAACCTTGTAAACAAACATGTGACTGTGTGTCATGGCATTCATCAGCTCCTGCTGCTTCCCTGCCTTTCCTTTGTGGGGAGACCACCATCCCCTTTAAACGGCTCATAAAATAAGTCACTTCCCTTTGACATTGTCCTGCCTCTCAAACCCTGTTCTCAGAGGAAGGACTGTGGGGGAGGTAAAAATGCCTCGCAGACAAAAACCAGATTAGACACCTCACCACCCCCTCAGCCTGCCATCATGTGCCCCCGAATCAGACAAACCTCTAGGTGCCCCCTACCTCCGCGCTTTGACTGCCACCACCCTGCAGGCTTAACCAGCGAGGTCAGAGGTTAACAGCCCAGCCACTCCTCTGAGAGAGGTCTTGTCCCCCGACTCCCCCTGTTCAGCAGCCAGCACATCTACCACACACAGTAAAACACCTCCCCGACACCAAAGACTCCACTAATAACACCAGCAACACACATACAAAAAAAGCTCCTCACATACAGGCAATTAAGAGCCATAAAAGTCACAGTCCAGACACATGCAGGAGATATAAATACACGACCTTATCAGGGGCATAGCTCATTCTCTAGAAGTAAAAGTCCTTTAGGGATTATTGCTGTTTCCTCATGAATTTAGCACATCTCTGAAATTGTGAAGGGAACCGCAGAGGAAACGTGAGGTACCGTATGTCACACATCACAACAAACCTCACACACCTATGATTGTCATTAATTACAGCCTGTGACTAACTGAAGCACTGAGCTTTCGCAGACATCAACATTTGCAAATAATTAAATGACAAAAAGTCACAGTTTATGTAAGCAATAATCCAACTCCTGTGGAACGCAGGTAATTTCAGACGGTGGATCCTGGGAAAATGTGTGAACATAGTCCAACCGACTGATCTTTAAATGGACATTGCATAAATCAAAGCTCCAGTTGCGTTTCAAATGTGAAACACTTTTGAAGACAAAGATTGATCCTTACTTACTTACGAGCCTGCAGCTTTAATATGTAAAGGATACTGCTGAAAGTCCAGTGTGCTTTAACTCGCACAGACTGTTACAAATTTACACACCCTGCAGCCATAACATTCTCGTCTTGCTCCTCACTTCTGTCTGGGCTGTAATTATCATGGGGGGACGGGGGTTTACAGGATTGGTGCCATTTGTTGGGTAACTTTCTGTTCAGCCGCGCATCACAGCTGAACCCGCGGTGTCTGTCAGACGTCATGTGGCATTTTTTTAGAGTTTGTTTTACTCCTTAGCAGGACAACATTAGTGGGAGGAAAAATGTGTTAATGTTTTTCAACTGGGAAACAAAAGTCACTTGTTTTAAAGTACAACTGAAAAACGAATTTGAAAAGGTGGCACAGTGCTATATATTTTATTAAAAAACAAAATCACAGCAATTGCCTTAATTATGTCCTGTTCCAGCATGTTGTCACATCACACCTCTGTTTTTGTAAGAACCCAGCAGTTGTGCATATGGCTTACTTTATCTCAATTATGGTGATCTTAAAGCAACTGTCTTGTATTTCTAATAATACTTCAGAAGGTGCCATCTTGTCTAAAAGTTGTGTGTTGTGTCTTCCTGAAGAAGAAAGAAGCAACACATCCATTTAAAGCTAAGCGAGTAAACGTTTTAAAGGATCTGTAATTGCACAGGGAACCTCCTGCCTCGTCCCAGCCAAGTGTCGTAAAAGCAAAATATGCAAAAGCCCAGTTATGAAGTTAGGAACGTACATGCACAGCAGCACTGCGCCATTACACACCGCACAGTTTCACATTACAATTAGAACTGTGCTTGGGTACATAATGATATTTTTCCTCCTACGTGTATTACCAGAAACCCTAACTAGGCAAACTAGCTCAGCCCTGTTTCCAAACGGGGGAGTATTTGCAGGGGAAGGTTACAAATAATCACACATTCATGTCAAGCAGCTGCTTAGCACAACCGCAGACTCCTGCTCAAGGGCATCATGCCAGTTGTTGTCCAGGGAGGGGGAATAGGTGCCTTGTTCACTTTCTCCATCCAGATTTTCCTTGCTCGCTGATCCCAGATGACTGCTATTAGTGCAGAGAAACAGTGCTGCTACGGGTCAATTGTTCATGTTTCACATTTAGAAATAAAATGGTATTTCATGTTTTATTAAACGGAATATGTCTTTAAACCACATTATGCAATGTTTCAGGTCAGAGAATCAGTTAAATATAAGTTAAAAATCTTAACTTACATTAAGATAAACAAAAACACTGTCATATTAAATGACACAAAACTCATTAAATGATGATTTTTAAAGGCTAGCAAAATCCATTACTTACAGTTAATGCTGTAATACCCCATTCACTCTAAGCTACAGCAAACTCCCTAAAAAGTGAGACATTGCCTAACAACATTATTCTGCAAGTGGAAACCATCATTATAGCTCGGCCTTCATATGGAGATAATCAGGGTGATACTTCCACCAACTCTGTTTCTACATTCCTTTAAAAAAAGGGTAATGGCAAGTTTAAAGTCGTTTTGGCCAAAACAATAATACTACAGCTTTTGATTCATAGGAAAAGCTCAAAAGAAACAGAAATGTTCTGGCAAAGAGGTTTCCAGATTCTGTAAAAGTGTTTTAACAAAGCCCATTACTTCACTGTAACTGACTTGAAACAATGAGGGGCAAACAATAAAACTGAAGTTGTTACAGATCAATGTTTTATGTGCAGGTATTAAGAACACAGCACAAGGAGATCTGACAGCTCTCATAACCAAAGGATACAAGATGTGACTTTCTATTAAGCAGAATATCCAGCACATGTTTGCTCCAGCTATGCAGCTCCTCAAAAGTAGCTCTTAGCATGGGAATCCAGGTCCAGATATGACACGACTCACATTAGGTTTTAAAAAAGACAGAGACACAACTTAAGTTCTTAAGTTTAAATTTGCAACCTGAACATCTGCATGTATAAGCACTATATATTGGTGTTCCTCAAACTGTAGATTAACATCATACAAATGTCACTGGCTATGATGTCAACTGACCAGAAAAGGTAGCAAACCCTCACATGACAAGTCACACCACTAACACCATTAACCCATGGTCCCCAGTAAAGCAGATGAATGAAAAGCCAATGTAAAATCAGATCACATGAAGAATGTGCAACCTCCCTGAGTAACTGTATTTAGTACTGGGAAACACTAGACATGAGCGATTTATGCCACTTCGAACAATGCTCAATAACCATTTTATGGGGCAGGAAGTTTATTGGTTTAGTGGAGCAACCTCTGGCGTGGATGTTTTCAGCTACACAGTCAGCTACAGGGCTTTGGGTGATGTTAGTGCAAAATGATGTGTCCTTAAATAAGTCAGGAATTCAAATCTCTTCTAAAACACAGCTGACAAATAACCAGTGCTGGAATTTGCTCGTCACATGGCAAGACTATGACATAACAGAAAGGCAGAGTCTGCAGCTATGTCGATATGTGGAAGTGTCTTTGGGCACGACACTGACCCCCAAGCTGCCCTGATGTTGCAAGCCAGCGCCGGTGCATGGCATCGGTGTGTGAATGTGAGTGTGAATGGGTGAATGAGAAGTAGTGTAAAGCGTTTTGGATCCCACCGGAAGGATGGTTAAAGCGCTATATAAAAAGGACCATCTACAACTCAAAAGAAGAAATGAGAGCCAGAGATTCTAACATTAAAAGGCTACGTCTTAACCGTCTAGGTTTTGTCCAACATGACTCAATTCATAAAGGCACTCAATCTGGCAAACAAAGCTCACAGGGATCCATAAATCTGCACCCTCCGCCACCACAGCCCATTTCTGATTACTAAACCAGTCGGAGCCTCTGGTCAATTAAAACTCTCCATTTGTGAACATTCCAAACGCTGCCATCCATGAACATTTACCCAGAAGCCCCTGGGGAGATTCCACAACATTGCCTTGGCCTCTCACTCTGCCCGTTTCCCTCTCCCGTCCCAGCCCTGCATCTCCGGCTTTGTTTCCCCACACAAAAGCTCCCTGCTTACTCCACTTCCCAGGTCACTGCTTTGTCAGGGTTTCAACTCGCCCCTGCACTTCCCTAATTACATATAACAAGTCAGATGCCAAATTCCAACCACCGCTGCTGATCTCACCAGGGTTCACCTGGTGCACAATTTCAATTCATAAATTTTAAGACTTCATCTGACTTTGCACAAGGTGAACTACTAACTTACAAATTGTGCATGTGTGGTACAATGACAGTCTGATAGTCTTGAAAGGTTTAGATTACAATCCATAAATTTATGTGGTAATTTTATAGCCAACTACACTTTCACTAAACTACAGTGCGCAACAACATGCTTTTTTTCCTCTAAAAGCAAATATTTTGTCCAAACGAGCATCAAGATCTGCCTCATTTTAAAAGAAGGTTTCGACACTTGAGCAAACAGCGCTTCAGCCCCGAGGCTGAAGAAAGTTCGTTATTCTTGTTAACACAGTTACGAGGAATCCATATTTCAAACAGAAGTGGTTTGTTTCAGGATAAGATTGCATTCAAGCCACTTTCATTGCATGTTACACAAATTACTCTGCAACTTGTTGCTGCTATGTGAACCTACCACTGCTCACTGTCATTTTCATCTTAGGAGTTTTTAACATGTTGAGTGCTGTGCATAAGTCAAATATGAAACCTTTAAGTGGGAGTCTTTCCTCATCTACACTAGTTACATGGAACTGAAGACAACAATTCACCATCATTCTAAACTAATCCTTCACCCTTTCCCCATCTCGATTTCAGCTTATGAGCCTTTTGATGAGACGCAGAATTGCAGGGTTTGATCTACTGCTATTACTGCAGCAGTAAGTGTGCGTGTGCGAGCGAGGAAACGTGAATGGAAGAGAGCGAGGCCATGTTATGTTTATGATTTGCAGAGACAGGCAGAGGTTGTGCCGACAAACGAAGAGGACAAGTTACAGCACAGCGTGATTATCACAAGGGAAGAGGAGAGGGGGAAAAAGGCACAAAAGACCTTCCTGACTTGTCCCTCTACACCAGTCTTCCATCTTTCCACTGACTCATGGCACACAAATGAAAACAGACTTTAAAAAAGGAGAAGATGAAAAACAATCTTCACTTAAGGCCAAGTGATTTACCATGGCTCCCTGCACAAACATTGTTGTGCTGTCAGAGAAATGGACTGCCGTTGAGCTTACAAACAGCTCCTCTTTAGGGTTTGTGTCTCACACACAGAGGAGCTTTCTGGCCTGATAACATACAAGATACACATAAGAAATCACTATAAAATAAGAATTCAATTTTCTTTTGTGTTAATCAAGATTTGTAAGAGACGTAACACAAACAACACGTTTCATCGTTGCCAGTAAAAGCCAGTAAACCCCTACTAAGGACAGGGAGCTCTCTGACAATGTTTATAACAGACATCCAAAAGCAGATGAAGTCCACCAGATGTTGAGGTAGTACAGGGCCCAATACGGCCCCCCAGGCAAAATGAGGTCAGGTACAAGATCAGGTTTCTGAAAGCTCAAAGCTACAAAAGGGCAACAAAGATTCTGATATACCTTTTGGGCCTTACGAAACTGGACACCAGCAGAGCCAGTGGGAAGAGGGCCACTCATCGCTGAATGCCAAAGGGACTAGAAAGTCTAAACCTAACGGTACAATGGTTTAATGGGCCTCGGTCATGGATGCCTCAGTCCATTCCTGATGATACGCACAGAATGTGTCAATAAATCAAAGCTTGTTTCATTTCAGCCAATGGTGTGTTGACTCACATTCCCACATAAAGATTAATATTTCTGCCAGCAAAACCCGCCCTCAAAACAACTGGCCGGATGATTTGCAGCTTTGGAACCACAGTTCATCCGTACATGTGCATCCCCCCACCCTCTCGCTTATCGGCACTCGGCCAGCTACATGTCCACCACTGCCTTCTTCATGATTTAAATTTGAGTTTCGATCACCTGGTGTTAACATGTGGCATCAGCTTGTCAGTCAAATCACAGAGCTACGTGAATTGGCCACAGACCCACCTACTGTTCTGCTTTATAGAAGAAAGGTTTTTTTTCTTTAAAAAAAGGAAAGTAAAAGAAGCAGGATGTTTGATCTCAAAAAAATAAATCCAAGTGTGAGCAGCACACAGAGGGATTAGGTAAATATTAAGAAATCTATTACACTAACTGCAGTTTGGAAAAGTGAGCTAAGTGCGAGTGACTGCCTCATCAGTGGGAGTCTTGATGCAAGCCTTGGGAGTAATTAGCAAGGATTACAGCCTGTCTGGCCTGCAACCAGCAATGGAGATTCAGCCCAAACACCCAGGCAAGTCCCTGGCTTGGCTCGCTTGCCTCCCTCCTTAACCACATGGACCTCTGGCATGTCCCACAAATCTTAATGATGATTAGTACTATCAGTGCAGGCATCAAGCCCACTGCAGCTTCATAGGAAATCAATTAATGTGGGTCGAGATACACCTACATCATAACTGAACTCCACCACTGGCAGCTCTGCAACCAGTTGACTTCAATAAGTGAGAGGGGCCTTGTAGTGTTAGATGAGGGGTGGGGGGTGGAGTTCACACTCCACCCCAAGTAGTCTTTCGCCACACTCCTTGCAGCTGGCTGAGTGACACCAGCACCAAAGTGATCAACACAAAAGAGAGGCATGGTGGCTCAAATATCAGAGGAACAAAAAAAATGACACCACGAGCATCAAGTGCACAAAGGACCTCCAGCCAGAGGAGCTGGTAAGGTGGTGGGGTATTAAATGCCTCCAACAGGAAGCATGAAAGTAGCTGTGGTTAAACAAGTCACTAATTCATTAATAATAGGCCCATGTTGGCCTAAAATCATTAACCATCTCCAAAGGCAATAATTCCCCATCTAGTGTGTTTGTTTAAACAAGCAAAAGGTACCTCACATAAAAGTGTTTCACCCAATTTGTAAACGTTTCCTATTTTGTGTGTCTTTCTTTGTTATACTGAGTCAGTGTTCAAAACATACTGTAGTGGGCATGATGCTCTCTAAATATTGAAACTATGTAAACATGTGTGGTAACAAGATGTGGATTAGTTTAGGCTTGTGTGAAGTCTTTGGTAGCTTTGGTGCACAGAAAGGAGGAGGACAGGAACATTTCAGTAACCACAGCAGACAAGTACAGAGAGGAAAGTGAAGACTAGGAATGAACCTAAACCTCCCAGAGGAGCTGCTTTATAGTGAACAGCAGGAGAGGGATGAATTAACCAATAGGACAGTGAGGACAGAACAAAGTGCAAACAAGAACTGATAACGAGTTTGAGGCAGTTGCTAGACTCAAACCCAATTATGAAAAAAAACGCCAGATTTTGATTTCTCTCAGTTTGCACCAGACAAGGGCCCACACAAATCCTCCAATTACAAAGCTATGTGGTACGGCCTTTTTGTAAAAGTATAAGTCATACAAATTCATCATCAGGCTTCAAGTCCGTACGACTGAGCAAGAATGAATCACAGCGCATGCATGCAGTTACCTCCCCAGATTCCCTAAGAATGTGTCACATACAAACAATCGCACTCTGGCTCCTGCCTGACCCACCACTTCTACTGGAAATTCACTTTGACTCGCCCTTGTACAAAAACTCTCTCCTGTCAGTCCAATGCCCCCTCTCATTTTCTGCAGGGCTCAGTCAGTCCCTCCAGTGCTCTCTTTGTTGCAATGTGTTCCCAGCTCCAGGGCTCCCTGTGTGCGGGTCTTGGTGGTCCGGTGTGGAATGCCGTGAGGAGGGGCAGCCTAAAAGGGGATGTTCAATTGTTCCCACACACAGCATCCACCCCCCACTGATCTGTCGCTCACTTGGCCATTTGGGAGGCGAGTGGGCCAATGCAAAGGATGTAGAGGAGTTGAAATTATGGATGCATAGTTGACACACGCATGCACACACAGCTTTTGAATTGATGCTACGCTCGGAGCATACTAAAAAAAAAGAGAGAAGAGAAGAAACTTAACATTCCACAGTTGCAAAAGAAGCTAAATCAGGTGCGGAATGACAAGAATATCCACCGAAAAAAAACGGAAATCCATGTGACAACTGAACTAGACACTTTTATGCATTATTCTTGTGCCTTTTCCATGCACAGCCTGATAAACTGATTTGTTTTAGACCAGTGATAAGGCAGCTGCTGGCAGAGCAGAATACCATGCCACTTGGGTCCTAATCACAGCACTACCACACGGATTGTAGGAAGCTGATAAAAACAGCGAGATAGCAGAGCTTGCAGGATTGTGAAGCCATCCTGTTTTTGCCCTGATCTTTTTTGAATGCTTCAGGTTACAACCAGGTTCATGATAGCTTAATCCAAATAAACTAAACGCTGCATCAACACTTGTCATTGTCGCAGATGTCATTTACAAGAGCAAATCACATTATCACATCTGTTAATTAATCTCCATTATACTATACTAAATAACCTATGGATAATTTAATGGAGGTCTATGCCATGAAACTAATGTCATTGAAACAATTGGTTTGTGAATGATAACCTTAAACCCTGAGACCTGACGCAACTGAAACCAAATTTGTGTGTGTTGTGTTTTATTGGAATGCCAAGCTACAGAAAAAGCTTTATTTAATTGAAGCACAAGCTTTACAGGTCACATATCCTATGCTTCAGGAATGTTATCAAAGATGACTGGGCATGTTTTGGCTTAAATGCAGGGTGCTTTTTCTTAATATATTCTCAATTTTCTCTCAATCTGTCACCGATATTCCCACTTGTGTGCTCACTCACATTATGGACAGCAGCCAGCAGCATTGCTTCTTTTAAAGACACAGCTCTCCTAAAATTGTAGGACCTGGATGTCTAATGTGATGAATACTGATGCTAACGTCTGAAAATACTTCAACTATTCATTATTTTTTAAAGCCCAGGTTTGGCTGCTGAGCAAATTTGAAATGGAAATGATTGAGTATACATAGCAAAAATAGAATATTAGTCCTGCTTATCTGTTTGAACACATCTAACTAATATTGTGCATGTCATTTGTTAAAATACAAGCCACTTGTGGCTTCGTTCCTAAGTGTGACTTTTGGAGCCAAGTATAAAGGTAAGAACTTTGGCTTCCGTTTTGAAAAGGAAACAACCACAACCACATACTAGTTAGATGCATAGCAACTCTGAACTCTCTGAACAACTCTAAACATTAATGCAGCACAGGCCGGATGTAAAAATAGTTTCATGCTTGAGGTCTCTGAGCTCAATCATCTGTAACTGTAACGTGTGATAAAGCAGCCCTATCCTTAAGTAAGTTTCCATTATGTGTGGTAGAAACAAATCTATGATGTTAGTATGGTGCAAAACATTGTCTCATAAATATCAGTCTAACAAAAAAACTTATAATTTTATTTCACTATCCAATAAAACTAACTGTTTTATGCATCTCTTTTGATTAACACTTTTCTAGTAAGAATTAAGCAAGTCTGTTCTAACGTGCTTGATTTGTGACATATGAGTTTAACCTCCTGGTTATAAAACTCATTTTCTCTAAGCTGCTTTGTGTATTTTCCTGAGTGTTGCTGCAAATTACTTATAACATACAGCAGAAAAGTGATACTTAAAAAAAGTACAACAGTTCAAATCAAATAGAGTCATGTGGATTTATGATATTGACCTTGGGAAGACAGTAAAATAACTGGCTGATATTTTATTAGTTGATAATGATAGGTTTTAAGTTACTGTGCCCCAGTTCTACAAAGCAGAGGCATTCAAATATTGTTCTTTGGGCTGTAAAACCTCCTGCAGACTGCGTGCCCTAGTTTCCTGTTCTTATCTTATCTGCTGAATGTCACTGCAATAACACAACCTGTTATTTCCCCAAAGTGTAATGATGCGGGACAGGCAGCCACTGGCTAAGGAGGAAGGAGCCCTTACAATGTGAGAAGAGCAGAATGTCTTGAGCGTACTGAGAGGCCAAGGAGCTGACATCATGCACGCTTTGAGTTTCAGTCATTATGCACTGAACTGATTATGAACATGGGATGCTGCTCGTGCTGAGGGGAGGGAAAACAGCCTTCTTCCCTTTGATCTTTGCCATTGTTCCATACCTGGAGCATGACATCAAGCCTGACTGCCACAGTAAACCAAAGCAGATTTGAAAGCTGGAAACTGTCTGCGCTTACACCTCTACCAAGTAGCAGTTACCAGTCTGGTCACTGTTAAATGATCTGCTGGCAAGCAGAGCTGATGTATGTTGCATCTGTGCAGCAATACTTATAGCATTTACCACAGAAACAAACTGTTGAGAAAACTAAACCTTAATTACAAGAAGCAGAAAGATTCAAACAATAAAACCACAGCTTACATTCTGCATTATTACCGCTATTATTTAGCTGTCATTATTAGGACTGAGAGTTAAATTCATGTCCCATTTAAAGGAGGTATTCAACCGCAGACCCTGAACAAATCATCAGGCACACTAGAAACTTAGAAATAAGGTCTTGAACTGCTTCCACATGAGCAGTAAACTACTGATACCATGGGATCAAAAAGGAATTTATCAAGTGAGCCTGCTCTTCCTCTGTATCACTTAATTTTCTGTCAGTATTCAGGCAATCAGGGTTTTCCATTTCACTTTTACTGCATTAAAACATCTTTACTGAATCTCAGTTCTGGCTTCAGATAAATCTGTCTGTAATTTGACTGGTAACAAACATTCTTATCTCCATTCTGCCAACAAAAACACAAGATGTCTGTGGTTACAAAAGGCAAGTTTTGAATCCTGCGTTTCCAATTTGAGTCAACTACCAATCAGATTTATGAGACATCTATCACAGAATATAAACATTTCAAAAACTACTTCGGAGAAAACTGGCAAACATACTGTATAATTTTTCATAATTTGTGTCGTTTTTACCATAGATGTCTGCAGAGTAAGTTAAAATGCAAAAGGTACATTATTTAGATGAGAAGCAAATTATTTTAACTGCAACATTGATTATTTCAGATTCTAAAACTCCAAACAGACACAGGATTAAGAGGCTAAAATTGTGTATATATGCACATATAACACATAATTAACCCTCACTTCCAGTTCAATTGGAACACAATATAGTTGAGAGAAAAAAATGTTTGGAGTGTGACCCATTACAAACATGTGAAAGTGTCATCGTGACTGAGCGT
This sequence comes from Betta splendens, assembly GCF_900634795.4. Lineage (NCBI taxonomy): Eukaryota > Metazoa > Chordata > Actinopteri > Anabantiformes > Osphronemidae > Betta > Betta splendens. Next base: position 6,479,801 of record NC_040890.2, read on the forward strand.
CAATCAAATTTAACATCTGGACTATTTCACTGCAGCAACATGAAACATTTGAAGAGTGCAGGGCTTTTGTTTCCGCTCTTGCTTCCTGGAGGCCCATGCTTCATTCTTTGATGACAGTAAACCTTGTTACTTTCTATGGATCAATTATCTCAGTCTATCAATGACAAAGAGCTGCTCATTGAGGTCAGCCCTGCCGTAGGCCCAGACATACACCAGGAATCTATTGTAAGGAGAGGGCACGTGTAGGGCCCACAAATCTGCACAATTAAACTGCCCTCATTCAGATGCTTCTTTCAAAACCCATAGATGCAAGACAATTAAATCTGACGAATGCAGACATGTTGGGGTACTCTCAATGACATTTAGCATCACAAAGACCTACAGCCAGAAAGCAAAAAGGTCCACTGACTCGGTGAAATGCAGGAAAAACAGTTATTCGCAACACATACGACAACAATGAGCTGTGGGGCCTTAAAAACAACACTTAGAAGACATGAGTACAAGATAATTAAACTTCCAAATCAGCCACCACGATTAGGGAAAACCATACTTTAAACACTACAAAAGAAACCTACACCTGATATTTTAAAGTTTACTGAATATTTACTGTATATGAAAACTGGCATTTAAACAGTTCTCAATTTAGGGGGTTGAATCTGTGTGCTTATTTGTTTTAATAACATTAAAATGAAAAGGTAGAGAGAGAAGGAGGTATTGAAAGTATGCATGACACAGGACCTGGAATTTTAAACCCCAACCCCCATCCTCTCTTCCCCTCAAGCAGTCACTGTAAAAAGACCCCCTACATGAGTTCCATTACTAGGGTTTAACTTATGATTAGCTAAAGTGATTTGCCTTCTCACCTCTGTCTGTCTGATAACCCAGCAGTTCCTACTGATTTCCAAGCTGTTGTCACTATTGCCTTGTAGTTAAAACAGATGTATAGTGTGTGGCTACACATAACGTTAAAACCACAAAATCAGACTGGCCCAAGAAAAAAAACATGTTCATGATACACTGAAATGTTTATAAAGATCAATAAAGGCTGTGTGTACTTCAAAGCCTCTACAAGGGATGTCACGAGAGCTGAAACTTGGTGCAACACTAAAATTCTGAAAATGTAAAAGGTACTAAAAGTGCCTGTGTAGCTGTCATAGGTGACACTGACAACCTTAGTAAGTAATCTCACATTAAATGTTAAAAAAAAACACACAACCTAACGTGGGATAGTAAAATAAGTCCATCAGACCAGAAACAACTCCACAGATACTGTGCAAACGAATGAAATAATTAGTAACAATTTACAGGCTTCTATATGGATAAAAGAAACAACTCCAACTTAGTTAAGCTTTTCATGAAGTCATCCAGGTGTGTAGAAATAATTCAAGGTGAGAGTTCCAGCAGGTACCGTACATTGACACCTAGCTTGTGTTAACTAACCTGACAGCGGAGGTCTAAACCACGCCTTACACCTGAGCCATATTATTATACCAGATTTTGCTCTTGTTTTTTTATCATCCCACTGCTGTAATTTAATTCATGAATTAATTAAAATACATTCATTTAAGCACATTATTTATTTGAGGTAGTATCCAAACTGATTGCATATCCCAGACTTCCAGTGGTGTTGGCACACACTACCAAGGCTCTGGTATCCTGACATCCTTAAGTCTCTACTAAGGAAGCCTGGAAATAAACACAGGCCTGGTTTCTTTCAGTGGGGAGCGGTGCTGGTGTGTTGATCCTACCTCTTTATTGTTATGAATGACCTACAAGTATTTCCTAAATGAAGACTGTATTTACCCCCAGGAGTACTGAAGTGTTGCCAGGACACAATCGCCTGAAGAAATAAATCCCAAATGTCACAGTGCTACTTCCTCCAAGATTAACATTGTGCTGTAACTTTTAACACGTCTAAAAACAACATATTTGTGCGCAACAGTATTTCCCATTTATACTTTGGCTGCAGAACAAACTTTTTACTTACTAAACTGTCAGTAGAGGAGTTTGTTACAGGACCTTTAATAGTTTCAGTCATTCCTAAGACGGCTACATTCGGAAACACTGAGCCAAGAAAACCATCTGGAAAATGTTTTAGGGTCAGTTATGACTGTTACGCACATCTTCAATGCATGTCTGGTGTTAACAACGCAAAAACAAAACCCTGCAAATAGATTCCACGCCTTTTTCTCGGGGTACTCTTCGTGTACAATTTAGCTAGCTTAAAGGTTATCATTTTCCCTGGGACCACCTGGACACCAAACCAGGTCCGTGGGACGTCCCCGACCCCCACATTGAGAACCGCTTCTCAAGACTGCGGCGATAAACGTTCAAAACCGAGGAAAACGCGAGTAAGTTTATGACGACTCACCGTTGACTCCTTTGTTGGGGACGTCGTTCACGTTGAAGCCTTTGGAGCTGTAGGCTGCTCGAACTTCGTTGCAGTTTTTCAACCTTTGCTCCGCGGTCGCCGAAACGGACAACGCAACCAGCGTGCAGGCTACACACACAACCAGCAGCGTCTTCATTCTGTGTCACTTAAGAGCGTAAGAACTAAAAAAAACTACAGCACAAAGGTAAAAAGTACACGTAAAAGCGGCCGCTCAGGTGCGTGGACGCTAGGGCAAAGTTTCGTCGAGCCGCGCGCTGAGTTTCATGAAACAGAAACTTCATTCACGGTTCGGTAACTGCCCGTAAGAACTAAGCGCAAACGAGCGTCAAAGTGTGCGCCAACGTCGTGCGTTCACCGGCGCGGATGCGCAACATATGCGTCGAGTTCCGGAGCGAGCGGACGAAAAACGCGAACAAGCGACAGAAGAGCAGTTCTCACAACATGTGAAAACTTTTTTCACTGCAGGCAACGAAAAAAATCAACTCTCTGTATCAGACTTGAGCTTCACAACTTCGACGAAAGGTATAAGCCACGGGGGGAAAGTAGGCGACGCTTCTCGCTCCCGTTTCCAGACTTGAGGAGAACGTGGTTTCTGTAGGACGGGACCCTGGACAGTTTGCTAGTGGTGCTGGGATCCAGATGCGAATAGAAAACCCTGCTGGACACCCAGGAGCGAGAGCGAGTTCCGGGGACAAAAGACATGGAAACCCGGAACACCAGGGCTGGAGCGTGGAGCAGGGAGAGCAAACCGTGGCCCGCTTCCCCTCGAAGGTCTAGACCCGCAGCAGGAACCGGTCCTGAAAATCAGGACTGGAGCGAAGGGTGGAGCTACACTGTGGCACAACATGCAGACCTCTTCATATTTTTCTTCTTCTTATTCTTCTTATCATTATTTGTATTAATATTTATTATTATCATTATTATTATTATTATTATTATTATGAGGGTAGGTTCTTTTTTGTGCATTCTTACATTAAAAAGTAAACCAGCTAGTGATGGTAAAGTACGGTGGGGATCCCTGGGAACCGAGTGACCCTTATAAGCTCCTAAGCCCTATGCTGAAACCCTACTGATTTTCTTAATAAAAACTTGATGGAAAAATCAACATTTTAAAAAAAAATCATCCCGCAACACTATTTGCTTAATGCTTTTATTGCATGACAGCGATTTACATACAAAAAATACCACGTCTTGCTCATGACACATTTTTGTCTCAGTGTGTTGATTCTGATCCCCTTTTTCTAATCCAATTACTCTTAGTTTATTTAAAATCCGGGGATTAAAAACTGTCTGGCTTCACAGCGACGACGGGGTGAAAATCACAAGCCTCTTCCCTGCACAAACACAGGTCGGGCTGTGTTCTGTGAGGAACGGGGCAGTGCTGCTTTTAATATGCAGCTGCCTGTCACATAGAGCGCCCAGTGTTGTCAAGTACAGTAAACAGTCGGCTGGAAACATGGTTCACAAAATTAATAGGAGACGTATGAAGCTGTAAAATGTGTCTTGAGTAGACGGGAAATGACTGTTGAGTGTTAAATAATAAGAATAAAATCTTGCAAAGTGTTGAGCACATGGATAAAACACCACATGTTAGCTCTGGATTTTCAGCTACCCTGTCCATACTTTTAAAACCGTTTATATAAAATGTCAACCATATGCTCTCGTCTGCCTTGGCAAAATGTTTGTCTTTGACCCTCGACCTTGCTGCAGCTTTTCTGCTTCTAAAAATTGTGAGAAGCATGAAGCATGTGTACTCTCAGCTGCAACATCAGTCTGAACGATCAGCTACCTGTCATTTATGTGGGATTTCAAATTAAAAGAGCAGAAGTCTTTTTCTTACAGTCTTGTGTGCAAATCCCCAAATTCACACTTTTTACCCCCTGTGCCTAAACATGCCCGGACTTGTGGGGTGCTTGTGTCTGTGCGCGCGCGCATGTCCACGGGTTTGGGGGGGTGAGCACTCAGCAGAATGACATTCCTGCTTTTGTGTCCACATTCCTCAGGCGGCTCCATTCATTCCGTGTGACTGCGGCTGCTGCAGGGGAAGCCAGGGGTTGCTGAGGAGCAGGAGGAGGATGCCGGTGCGGCGTGCATGGGAGAGCGTGGGCTCAGCGCTGCTCTCAATGGCCCAACAAAAGGTAAGAAAATGGTCCAGTGCCATGGTAATTACTCATGAATGAACTTTGAATGACATGACATGTCTCAGGCTTTTCTCTCTGGCTCAGGAGTTTCAACATCCAGCTTAGACGAATCAAACCGGACTGCGGCTGCCTCTGTGCACTCAAGCACCTGAATTACTGTATATTGTTATTTTAATCAACGTGCAGTGTTTGATGAACCTCTGACAAAGTTGCCGAAGCCTTATGTTTACCATGAAATAAAAGAGTCACTAAGGCAGAAAATGCAACAATTCCCGATACTGAGCTATTCTCGCTGTTCCTGCCGATTAACATCAAATTGACCTTTCACTCTCATAATGCATGCTGTTTCAACATTGCCCCAATATTACCCTAAGAAAACACGTGAACTCTACATTTCAATAGGCCTGTTTGCCCTTTCTCCAGCCTCGCATTAGCATCGAGATTATAACCCCCACTCACCCCGGGTTAGCGGCCGCTCTCCCTCACCCTGCGTTTGCCCATCTCCTAATGATCAGCCTCTCTTTTCCATCTTAAAAGCTGCAATCCAGCTCAGGGAAGAAAGGCTCAGCTGGACGACAATGGCATGTTTTAAGGTGGCTCTGAGGTGCGGAGGCTGCATAGCTGTGAAAAGTTACAACTGAGCCAAAACAAAACTGAAAAAAAAAACAGCAAGATTTTGAAGAGCGTTTGCCGTGACAGGCGTGTGACACAGGCTGTGAGGGATTGGTCTGCTTAAAGAAGGAGACGGCCATTAAAAATGGAGATGAAGCACAAACAATTAGGACTAATGAAGCTTATTTCCTTGTTGTGCTATCGATGGGTGTCTGTTACCTGTTTAAGGTGACTCCAGGGGTAAAGCTAATGGAGAAACCCCACAGCTAGGGGCAAAGCGGACATCTTGTGCCCAGAGCTGTTCATCATCCGCCGGGAGTGAGAAATACAGATCCAGAGGAAAAACACACATGATTCACATGCTGCTCTGTGGATTCAGAGAACCATGAGCACAGTCTGGAGACACATAAATTACATGATTCATGAAGGGCTTTGAAGTGGATCAGAGAGCGAAAAGCAAAAAGTAACATCCACAGTATGTATAGCATACTTGCTACACTGTGTCCTATTCATAACCTCTGCAGCTTTGCCTTGCATATTATTTATTCTACACTAAATTTAAAAAGAAATGCTACCTGAACATCTAAACATGGTTTGACAGGGTGTTAAAGAGATTATTTCATGATCTTCCATTTATAATTTAGCCACTTTTCTCCTTAGTTGTCATTGTATGTGCATACAGTAGGAGCTGAGTTTTTTCTGGAGAAACTGGTGGAAAAAAGTCAGTGGGTAAAAGACCACGTGTCTTTCCAGGGATGCAGCATCTATTAGGATTACGTTTGTCTCATTAATCAAACATTTACTGCATCACAATCTGCCACTTTTTTAACCATTAACACTTTATCTAACTGCGTATTGGTATTTCAAAATTAAGAATGGTAGATTCACATATCCCACTGATTTGTATAGAAGTCCTGAAGCCAGGATCAGTGACACCACCACGCGGCCTGCTATGGTTTTTCATACATATAAATCAAGAAATCATGTTTAAAATGATGACAAACTGTATATTTAGCAACAACTCCACCCACCAAAACAAAACAATAAAATAGGTATGAAATCAACACGTATGTTTGAAATTAAAGCCCTACCAGCATAATGTCATTAGGTGAGAGGTGGGATAAACCCGAAACATGTCGATAGGTCCACACAATCGTTCACATTAACAGGCTCTTCCAGTGTCACTAATCTGATTTACATGTCTTTAAGCTGAGCATGGAAACCCACACAGGCACAAGGAGAACACGCAGAACTCCACAGAGAGCAGCCGCAGGGGGCCGCAGGGTGTAACCCATGGCTGGGAGGCGCTGGGAGTGCGAGCATTAAGCTGCTCCTTCACTGTCCTAAAGCTGTAAAGAAAAACAACAAAACGCAGACAACACGTCAAGAAAGCAACAAAGTACCGAAAACACAAGCAAGAGCCACAGTAAGAAGGAAGTGAAAAGGAGCATGTGCCGTCTATGTTTGTTGAGTCATTTGTGTAGACGACATGTAAGGTGAAACCTCTGGGCTTTGAATCAGAGGAGCCGACACCAAGTCGGGACACTGCCTAGAGATGGAGTAGGTCTTTGTGTTGCTCATGCTGACGTGACCTCACATCAGTGATAAAGTAGAAAAGAGGAATAAAGCAAACGTGTTGAAGATTTCCACTTACAGGTAAAATGATCGGGAAATTCCATTGTGTTTCAGTTAATGTTTCAGGTTTGTGTTTTTTTCATGTACGCTTTGCAGCACAGGGTTGTGTAACACTGCATCACAGGTGCAGGTAAGATCCACAGCATTACAATAGAGTCTGTTTTACTCTGTAAAGGTCTCTATAGCGAAGCCTTTCTTACAGACAGGACGCTCCAAAGTTCCAGCTTTTTTTTCTCTTTGTTGTCTCTTGTTGCCAGGCCACTACCAATAATGAGTCCCACAACATTATGAAGGCACTTAGTTTTATATTCTTTTGTGTTTATCTTTCCAACAGTTCTCTTAATATCTTTTTTTTTTTAAATATAGATTTAATATTAAAAACCTTTAATCTCAACATCTCAACCCTGGGTTTTAAGAGATTTAATATGGATCTTTCTATCATTTATTGTGCTGGAGAAATTACAAATACTTTGTTTATTCACAGTCACATTACATACGTTACATACGTATGTACACACATATATATATATATATATACATACATACATACATATATACACATATATATATATATATACACACACACACACACACACACATATATATATATATATACATACACACACACACACACACACACACACATATGTGTATATATATATATATATATATATATATATATATATATATATATATATATATATATATATATATATATATATATATATATATATATACCGTTAGAAAATCATCAAGATTACAAAATATATGTATGTATGTATGTATGTATGTATGTATGTATGTATGTATGTATGTATGTATGTATGTATGTATGTATGTATATATATTTGATCAGTATGGGACATGTTTAGAATCATAAACACGTAGCAGCGATATTCTGAATGTTGAGTGTAGCAGACCGTTTCTTGTCGTAGCTTGTAGCCTGTATTATGTATGTACTGCTTGTATTTCTAGAGTTGTGGCCTTCAGATGCTGTCAGAGCTGAAGTTTTTCCACCCAACGTCAGAGTAATACTCTCCAACCACCTGTAATGTGTCATATTTACCTTTAATATTCATTCAGACTGCCACATTCACACGTAAGAAGCAAAACATGTGCAGTTTACTTTACATCGTCCCTTTTTACATTTCTGATTGACTTAAAAAAAACTCATGTTATTGGACATTAATTTTTTGCACAGTTGCAGTTCCAGGTTTGACATTGACTTATATCTGGACTGGTTGTAACACACTTCATGACTTCCACAGGTGTAAACAATAACCCTAAGTGGTGCTGCACTGTGTCAGGTCTGGACCACGGACATAACTCACTCGTACTCATCTGGAACAGAGCCATGATTATTGTTATTAGTTACACATGCGCTCCTCTTGAAATGACGTGTCAAGGAGTCTGTGAGGGCGGCTCGCACTTACAGCTGTGATGTCAGCGTTCAATTAGCCTTTTCCATACCTCCAGAACACTTCCTGTGGTCTAAACACCGTGGAGCTGGTTTCAATAACGGTCGCTCTTAAAAACATCCAAATCCGATCAGACAGAAGAGTAGATTCAAGGGTCAAAGGCCAAACTTTTAAAATGTGAGAACCCAGTGCAAACCCACATAACAAACCTAATTTACACTCCACATTTCACTTTGACCCAGCCACAGCGCTAAAGAATAAGTTAGAAATCAGCAGCAATGCTTTAAGTTCTAGTCAGGATTTGCTGACTTTCCTGTGAGTTATGCAAATATTGGAAATAAACATCTTTTTTGGAAACATTGCACCAACACAAAGAAACACACATCTGTACAGGAGTCAGACTGAACTGTAGAATTATGCACTGTTACCGTTAGAAAATCATCAAGATTACAAAATAAAGCAAACACTGATGATGAATGAAAATATTTGAATTATGGGATGGGAATAATTCACCTAGTACTAAGACACAATGAGAGCAAGCTTGAGTAATTTAAAGTACAGTGCATCTTTAGGTTCCATCCCGTTCTCAGGGTGAACTGAGTCTCTCCAGCTGAGTCTGTTTCTGGCAGGAGGGAGATTTCTCCTTCTCCACCAGCTGGTTTCTGCTGGGCAATAACTCACTGCAGCCGAGGAGGTGTGAGCATTTTAACAAAGTCTCTTGTGTGACAGTTTTCCACATTGCTCCTCAGTGGATGTGCACAGGAGGAGGCACAGGAGCTGCAACCACAGTGGGAGTGAACCAGTTTGTTATGTACACGATGTCGCGGGTTTAACTGGTGTGATTCAATAGGACAGTGACTTTGAATAAAGTACAACAAGTTCTTGCCAAGACAAATAAAGAGATGAGTGTGGTTCTTCATGCTTCATTTGATGAGCCATCGGACTGTACACGATGACTCAGGACTTTAAAAAACCGTTACGCGCGTTCCACAGTTTTGAATTGAATCCTAAGGGGAAACAGGTGTCGGGGGTGCGTGAGTGCACCGGTCAGTGGTGATGCAGCAGCAGCGCGGCGAGCATCACAGGTAGCGTTGGACCGAGGTAGTGGCTCCGCAGAGGAGGTGCCGGCGACGCGGCGCCTCCGACCCCGGCCGTGGCCAAGCGAGGGGTCAGCAGCTGCTCCTGGAAGGTGAAGTCGTCCATCGCCAGGTTATCAGCGAGGTCTGGGAGGAGGAGGGACAGACAGGAGACGGGGATGAGACGGAGGATGGAGGGAGCAGACGAAGAATGAAAAATATGAGAGAGGCAGGAAGAGGGATGGAGACAATTAGAGCAAACACTGTCACAAAAGCTGAAAACCATGTGCGCTATGTCTGTCCCCCCTGTGCGTGATGTCTTAAGCAGCTGTGAAAACAACGCTAAGCTGGTGGAAGGAGGAAAACCCAGGCCAAGCACACATGCAGCCAGATGTCACATGTTACGCGCGCAGGCTGAATCACACCGACACATATTTTACTGAGTGCTGAAATGTGGATTTAAGTGGTGAGATGCCGAAAACAGAAAAATTCAAATGCAAACCACAGAGTTCATGTCTCGGTATCTGAAACAACCAGCAAGTCTGACTGGGACATCCTCTGTTTGACTTCAAGTATTCAATCACTCTGATAATTGCAATCAGCATTTTTTTTGCCTTAAAGCTTTATTGGATGAAAACCTAACTACTGCAGAGTTTACGACTGCGCTAAAGCATGTGGGTTGTTTCCAGGGACAAATATGATCAGGCAACTATCTACACAAAAAGCCCCTCGGGCACTTTGTTTACACTTTGCCTGTTCTCACTAAGGGCCAGGACTGGATGCAGGGGAGGAGGCGACCTGGCTCTTTCAGGGCTCAGAACCACACTCATTAACATCTCAATCGCTGATTAACACATCTTAGCTGGTTTTCTGGACCCGTACACAATCGGTACTGTAAAGCACCGGGATGGTGCCCCCCCATTAGCATTCTGTGGGCTAATCAGCTCAGCTTCAGCTCTTTAACTTCAGAACCTGGAAGATTCTGTTCTTCAAAAGCTTATTATTATTATTTATTTCTCTGTACTGTGTGTTACACTGGTGGATTTGTTGTCTTGCTATAAACTCATAGCACCAGTTGATCCCCTTATGTAGGTATGAATACAAACTCTTACTGTATTTACTGTATTTACTGTATATACCCTACAACCAACGTGCTTTAATTCCAACCTTCTCTGTGGATTCCCTTATACGTACAACAGTCGCTGGCTGCAGACACTGGCTTGAAGTTGACTTGTGCGGCGGCTCCGTCAGGAGGCATTCACTCCGTCTCCACATGCAGCTTTTACTTCCTTTTGTGGACGAAGCTTTTGTTTTCACAATGTCGTTAATCATACACAGTGTTGCATGCCAGCAGTCAGGTTCAGCGGGATTAAAAGGAGAGCGCTGGCGATAAGGTCCGCTGCATATCCAAAGCCTCTCCTGCTTAGCTTTCACCTCTGCTTCACAATCACGGCAACAATGCCCTCAGGCCAGACACCTAACTCGTCTGATCCAGCAAGGAGACTGCAGCTGGACTACGACAACTCCCACGCATCTGCGTTTAAAAGGCACCAATGTTTGAGTGTGGAGCTGCTCCTGTATTTTACCCAGCTTCCTTCTCTCCATCTGTTGTGTTCTCTGCAGTGACTTCATGGTCACCTGCTGATCTGCTCTGACTTACTGCTCTGTGGCCACAGCTGTTGTCCTACTGGCGCTGAGCAGAGACCGCAGGGTGTGTGTGTGTGTGTGTGTGTGTGTGTGTGTGTGTGTGTGTGTGTGTGTGTGTGTGTGTTGATCTGTCTAGGGCAAGAGGATCAGCAGTAGCAAAGTCAAGGCAGGAGTCTATGGCCAGAAACAGTGACTCTGAACTGAGTCCGCTTTCACGCAGCACAAACACACACTCGACAACACGCGCACAGATGTCTGAAAATAACCGCTGGCTCTGAATTAAATTAGCTGTCTCATCTGACCTGTGTACTGTTTTCCCTGGTGGGAGGGATCTGGGGAGGGGCGGGAGGTGACTGATCTGAACCAGTGTGTGATCAGAGGTCTGACTGAAGCCGCGGCCTCCTCTCCTTCAGCAGACACAGAGGACGTGGCCCATCCTCCCAGCGCCGGCGCCCACAGGCCGCTCCACTGCCAGGCAAATAACTACTCCAAACTCTCTTACAAATTCCTGTGCAGTTATGACATCATTTGACTGGCGGCGAGGGGACAATTACCCCCCCCTCCCGTCCTCTGACATGGCAGCGGGCAGACAGGGCCCTGAAAAAAAAACATTTGTCACTGTGGACAGCAGCGCACTGTACCGCTGAGCCAATTAAGCTCAAGGTGCAATTCGATACAGCTTTTATATACACTGTGGATGAGGGGCAGAGGGGGGGTTGTGTGTGTTTGTCTGCATTCGTGCGCAGATGATTGAGCGGGGCGTGTGCGCCCATCCCTGCGCACACGCGCGTCGGAGGAAAAGTCGCAGAGAATTGTCTCGGTGTGCTTTACACCCGATGAATAAAAAGTCTCAGGTCGTGCAGAAAAAAAGCCCTCAAACTGGGTGGGGTGGGGGCTTTAGCGCTAGTTTAAACATTTTGACATGAGCAGCACCACAGAGGGGCCTTGTTCTGCAGCCTTTAAAAACAACCCAACAGGGACCCAACCGTGTGCAAACCTAGATCCCCTGCACTCCTACGCGGGGCTGGGACTAATAATATCCTGGTATAATTAGTGATGAACACCTGCGCCTGTGTGTGTGGGAGAGTGTGGACAAACGGAGACGAGCACCGACAGAAGCGATTTGGGAATTTCGGCCTTTTTCGGGAGGACAAGTGGGGAAAATCAGGCAAATAGAAGAAGAACTCCCAGCTATAAATAGTGAGGTTATCCCCACTGTCATTAATGTGGGGCTTCGTGGTTCTCATCGCTCCTCCTTACACATTCAGAGCTGCCATTTTGAGACTGTCACTCCTCAGCGCTTGAGTTACATCCCAGGGGAGAGGTCAACAGCCCGGCCTCTGATTGGCTGCTCAGAACGAGCAGACAGGCGACAGCCGACGGCGCGTTGGGCCTTTAACATGTTTGCTTTAGTGACCACTTCTCGGGGGAACAGACTAATAAATCCAAACTTTGGTTTTCAGGCGGAGCGGATGTTTGTTTGAATCTCCCCGACAGGTCAAACAGTGACTCGAGCGTGCGTGTACATACACATGTGTGTGTGTGCGTCTGTCTGAGGAGTCTGGGGTGTTGTTCTGAGCGGCGCTCGGTGCCCCGGGCTCGTCGTATACCGTCTGCAGTTGTCACAACAAGAAAACTATGTGGAAAAATTGCAACAGCCAGTGGAAAGCCACATTTTACTGCACACCACAACTACAGGTGATGATTACACGGTGGAGAAAATCACAGGAAACGCTTCATTTGGGCTGTCTCGCATTTTCAGTAAACACGGTTCCTAAGTGCAGCCGAACGAGCGTCAAGAGACGGAGCACCCCGGCACCCGGTTCACGTATTAATATAACCCCTCTGGCGAATGTGTACCTTCATGGTCCAGTACAGTTTATTCAGTACATGTGTGCTATGCACAAAGGCCTTTTTTGGTCAGATAAGTATGTGGAATGTTAAGTCTCCAAACACAGGTGCTCCTTATGAAACAGGGGAGATGGTTTAGATTGTTGCTCCACTGGCAGACGTTGTGCGCACACAACACACCTAAGCTAGTCAAGTTTGATCTCGGTTTACAAGATTCAACAGCTTTAAAAGATGTTATGGTTTCTGAGGTGAAGCAAATATTTTATCACATCGCTGCGGAGCAAACTATTCGCTTGGATATTAAATTATTACACAAAGGTGGAACTCGACAGGTCGGCGTGTGTAATGTTGCGTCCACTGCTGAGAAGACAATGGTTCATCTCAAAGCACAATAGGAGCTGCTGGATTGATGGATGGAGTCTTATCTCGCTGAGGTAACAGATAAGGAGCTGGGCTGTGATTGCTGGCTCGCCGGCCGCATTCTGGGAATTCTCCAGCTTGGCCACGACGCTCCGTCCCGGGATTGTGCTGACTGGGAACTGGGAAGGAACCGAGGGAGCCGTGCGGGATGCTTCTTTCCATGGGCTGGAGGGAATGTGACCGTCTGCCTCCACACCCACAGGCCAACCACAGGGGTGCTCTGCGAGGCTGGGAATGTCGGGCCAAGACAAACGGGACGCCCAGAGGAGGCCCTGCCCCGGGCCTTCGCAACAGCACGGCTCTCTGAGCCGCTCTGGCCTTCCAACCTCCTCAACACTCACTGTTATTCTAGGCCGAGGACCCTCCCACATAGAGGGCAAGAGAGTAAGACAGAGATGTGATACTAGAGAATGCTGAGGACACCAAGACAGATAATGCTCTTAAAAAGAAAAGGAAAAAAAACACAGTGGAAACAATCCTGTTGGACACTTTCTAAATGATGGGTTTGTGGGACAAACGCAACCCAGCATCAACTAATTACCGCTGTGAGAGAAGCGAAGGGATGAGCAGCGTGCTGCACCCACTGGCCTTTCCCTGCGCTGTCCAAATTAGATTTGCTCCGATATTTATAGTCTCCACTTCCAGTAACAGCTAATATAATCGTAGGGAAACAGCAGGAGCTGGGAGACAAACAAAAGCTCATGACGGCCTCATCGATTTCGACGCAGAACTCCTCCTAGCGCCGGGTTCTTGCGAGGATGGGAAGTGCGTGTGTGCAAGCGAGAGAGGTAAGAATTATAAGAAATCACACGTACAAAGAGTTGATTCTGCGCGAAGGGCAAGGGACTGGAAGCTGTGCCGCGCACAGTGAAGGCCTGTAGCCCTCGGCGTCTAGAGGGTTGGTGCCGGGTCAGAGGTTGGCAGGGGGCCTGGACGGGGGCGTTTCTGAAGACACTGGACAATGGTGGTTCTTATCAGGGTGAAAGGAGCAGATAAAGCGTCACAGAGGGAGAGGAAGAGGCAGACGTGGTCACGACACGACGACGAGCTGGCGACCGGGGGACATCCCGGTCACGGAGCCTGTGAGAACGCATTCCTTGGGACGCTACCGTGGCCTCCAAAAATGAGTGGAGCTACGGTCCCACACGGATCTGCTTTCATGTGCTTCCTAGGTGCAGCAGTCGGCCCAGTGCAAAAAAAAAAAAAAGACGTGTGTTTGTTGTACAGATATCCGTGCCAACAAACAAGGAGAATTCTTCATGCATTCCTGTTCTGGAGAGGCCAACTGGAAACGCAGCCAAGAGTGACAATTTGGCCGCTCTGTGTACACACAGCGAGCTCCCGTCGAACAGTTTCACTATCTGTCTCGGTTCTTTTTAGTGGTCGGCCTGCGGTTTCCTCCTGCAGCTCAGACTACATGGACAGCACGACTCCTGCGATGTTCACTGCAACCTCGGGGGTTGGAGGGATGGCGCGCGAGAGCCGAAGAGAGGGGGAATTTAGGAGGCGCAGCCGGGAGCGGAGGCTTGAGACGTAAAATGCAAACCACCCAAACCCTCAACCAGGCTTCCCCACAAAATGGCTGCTGTGTGTCACTGTGGTGGCGAGCAGCGAGGCAGCGGGCCCCGAGAATGGCCCTGCTGTGTGCTGAGTGTTTGTGGACTGCGGCTGAACTGATGGACACGACCCAGGAACGGGCCTGGAATCAATTTAGTGCGTCCAAAAAGCGCCTGTGAATGTAAATAAAGCTCTTGAGCAAACAAACGCTTTTTCCAAGAGGCACACACAAACACAGAAAAATGCACGGGCCTACGAAATGAATCAAACGCTGGTGACCTCCCACCCCCCACCCTTTGGGGTAGATGATGAGAACCCGGTCGCTTCGTGCACTTGTATCCACAGAAATTAAAACCAGGGCTTATCTTCCTGCCTTCTGGCTAATCTTATAGGTTTTATCCCGGGATTGATCTGAGAAAACTTTGTGGCGGAAGACCAACGAGGGTCCAATAAGGGGGCAACTTCATTCCTCTCCTCCCTTTTTTTCCCATCTTCCCCTCCGCTGCCACCAACCACACTGGGAAGCGGGGACGCACAGGGCCTGGTGGCTGGCTCCAGTAGAAAGAGCAGCTAGCAAGCGCGCGGCGGCGGCGGCGGCGGCGGCGCTTACTGGCCAGGCCTGTTTACACAGATGGTGGCAGGCTTCATTATTTTTGTGAGGGGCGTGGAGGAGCTGGGGACGAAGGAGGATTGGCTGAATTTACAGAGGTTGTTTATAAGCTCGGGGTGGGCGGGAGGCACAGAACATTGGGTCAAAACACTTCTAGCATGTTACACATTAACGGCCTCTCCACCAGCTCCACCCGTCCGCCTTTCAACACCTCCTCTACCCGCTACGATTCGAAAACTTTTCACCAATTTGAAAACCCTCTCCAGGAATATATCCATTTTTGGAAAACAATCGTTGCTCTAAGTTCTTCATTACTCATCTAAAACATAAACAGATTTTCATTTTGCGAGCCAAGGATGAGGGAAGCAAAAAGTGTTTTATCCAAATCGATTTTTTTGGAAAGGATTTGGATTTGCAGATTGCTTTAAACTGAGCGGCGGCATCTGCTGTTTCATCTGCCCGACTTTTTACTTGAACAAATAAATTATAATTATGCCGTTTCATAGCGGCCGTTAAAGTACATTTGGAAAAACCTATTTATGCACAAGCAAAACTTTCAAATGCACTTTCGACACAGTGACGTGTCAAAAGAACTAATGTGCTCACAGTGACACACTTCCGCCCTGGCCGCTAACGCTAAGGCTCGTTAGCTTTGTTTGTGGGCAAAAGAGATTTCACCTAAAGGATCGTCAAAGGTAGATTGCTTTTTCTTACGACTGATCTGTTTGACAGACGACTTCCTGCGATGATAGGCCTCAAACAGTAATAGGTCTGTATGCTTTTGTGCTTCTGCTCTCATCCTTTGCTTTTAAAAACCACACTCCATATGGGCGCCCAGATTCCTCTGCAGCCAAACACCTGCACTGCTCCTTGGACATCTGCATCGTCTGGGCCCGTCTCCCTCTGTCTCACGCTAGCGTGGGGCTCTCGATGTGGCAACCACATGCGGAGGACTCTTCACCTGGGAGGAAACCGACGCGCAGCAGCCAGGTAAGCGGCCCCGTGACACTGCGCGGAGCCTAAACCAGGAAGGACGCCATGTGCACTGGATGCGCCATAGCCGCTGAGCTAATGTCAACAGTGTCGAGATTATGGCTGCTTTGATGAAGACATGTGGCAAACACAGCTGTGGAGCACCGGCGCCGTGCGCCTCACCTATCAGGTGCCGGGGGTCAGAGGTCACAGCTGCATTTCATTAGCATACCGGGTTGTTGTACTATCGCCTACATGGCTGTTAATTTGACTCACATAGAGAATTAACAGCACAACGTTTAGGTTTCCCACTGTAAAAGCTATCAAGGGTGTTTTTGTCTCTTTCTGTTCTTTCCCCACATTCTTTTGTCGGCTTCCTCTCCCTTTTACTCGCTCCTTTGTTCCAACCACAGAATTTGTGGCAGACCTGTAAGGTGAGCCCAGCCTCTCATCAGAAGCCGCATGCCTCGCATTGCAGGAATACTTCCAGGTTGTATTTTGTTAACCCCTGGTACTGATAAAAAAATAAATGCCCGAGCGCTTCCTACGGAACAGTTGTCGCTCTGTGGATGCGTCCAGTGACCGAACGTCTGCGCGGCCGAGCACAACAACAGGTCCATTCACACAAGGTGGAGCAGCAAAGACCCATCCAGGTCAGCGAGCAGAACTCAGCCTGCTGGCTCACTGGCTGCTCCAATGCATTTAAATCCCAATTTAGCACGTTATTTAGTCTAGCAGTGAGTGTTAGCCTCTTAAATGTCTATCTTTAGTGGCTTAACAAGAACAGTCTACTCCTGTTACAGAAAGAGACATTTCCCATCTTTCCTCAATATAAATAATTTAGTTTCAGGAACTAAGTTGAGCCAAGACACTTTGCTTTGATGTTATTGAATGGAATGGCTGTATTATATTTATAATTCATTTAGGAGAGAAACTCAGCTGGATGTGTGTGACTCACGTAGCCGGCAGGTTTTTCACTTTCATAAGGGAAGCAGCGTTTTAAGCCTGCACGTCGTCAATCATTCAGTGTTTGTTGGTTGTTTTTGTGAAGCTGTAGTTTGCAAACATCGCAGTACAAATTCGACGTGACAGCAGGAGAGAGCAATAAAAACTGGGAGCGAGGAGGAAAGTCTGCGAGCTGGTCTGGGTGGAGAGGGCCCTTTGTTTCCAAGTCTGAGGCCAGGTGCGCATGAAAGCGCAGGAACACAGGTGAGCCCTCATCACTGGCAAACGATAGCTGACGGTCGCACATCACTGGATGGAAATGAACTTCCCACACGTCGAGGTGCATGCAAGAAACACAGTTAAACAAACTGCTGGTTTCCTTATAACGTTTGTTTCATCCCCAGCGATGTGTTAGCTCTAACTGCGCCAGTGTCTGGCTGTTAGTCAGGCTCTGGAGGGGTGAGGGTTCTGTATCCCCTGTCCCGTCCTGGAATAGCTCTCCTGGCCTGGAATGCTCTGGGGAATGTGTGGCAAGAAGTTTGATTGGTCAGGACAGAAAATGTGTGTGTGTGTGTGTGTGTGTGTGTGTGTGTGTGTGTGTGTGTGTGTGTGTGTGTGTGTGTGTGTGTGTGTGTGTGCGTGTGTGTGCTTGCGTGTGTGTGTGCGTGTGTGTGTGTGTGTGTGTCTGCACTGATCAGAAGCTTATGGGATCTGTGTTGAGAATCAGCGAGGACGGATCGGTTCTGTGGTCAGCAGGTCGACAGTCAGGCTGTGAGCCGGTGTCAGCGCTGTCTGCACCTTCTTGTTGTGGCTGCCGACGCCAGCATGTAATGTGTGCGAGCGTGTGTGTTTGTGTGTTGCGTCGCTCCACTCCACGCTTTGTGAAACCAGATCTGCCTCGTTCATCTCAGCGCAGCCGAGCACAGACAGGCAGCTCATTAGGCCCCATGCTCTGCGGGTTGACCTTTGAACCTCGGGCCCCCGTTTGACCAAAATGGGCCGAGCAGCCGTAGTGGGTCAGCGTTTTGCTGGGTCATCACAAACTATCAGCGGCTATCTGTGCGTCTGCCAATGAGCGGGGACTCTCCAAGGTCTGCAAACATCAGTTTCTGCCCTACAAAGCTGAGCACACAGGTGTGTTTATGGCTGACGATGCACGCACACACACACACACACACACACACACACACACACACACACACACACACACACACACACACACACACACACACACACACACAAACAACAGATGAGCGTAGATGAACGGGGCTGAGCGTGAGGCCGGAGGACATTTATTTCCTACAGTGTCAGCCTTCAGCAGCTTGTAAACCTGAAGAGAGCGTAACGACTGTGCGGCCGAGCAGAACGACGATGGCCCTGCAGGGTTCCCGCGTTAACCCCGGGTTCCTGCTCTCGTTCCCTGCCCGGCGAACCCAAGTCTCTGCCATAACATCCCCAACTGGAGGATGTTTGCTCAGCTGCGTCGGCGAATGGAACACCCTTATTTTTCTCCCTCTTCTTCTGTTTGGTTACTTTTCCTCCACAGGTTTGTAGCTTGATTTGTTCTCTGTTTGTCTTTCTGACAGAATGTCTGACGCTGTCGTGGGACTGACAGCGGGCGGGTCGAGGGGTCGGGGCGCGGCAGCTACCTGAGGAAGTCTCACATCTCCCGCTGTGACGGCCCTCGCTTGCGTTCTGTGGAGGGTGGAGCTGAGCACAGTGGGTTCAGACGCTTCACCTGCAACCACTCTATTATCACTCCAAACGCACATTCTCTGCGTGTCTGACCTGCGAAGATGCGCAGCCGCTTGCGCCGCGGCGGCGGCCCCAGCCCCGACACCCCGGTGCACTCGTCCTCGTCGTCGCAGTCCCCGCTCTCGAAGCCCTCCTCCCCTTCCTCGTTCGCTCCGGCCGCACGTGACCGGGCTCTCCAGCGCTTCTCCGACACCGTCACGAGCCGCAGCAGCTGTGGGACAAACAGGAAGTTGTTAAAGGTAATGATGTGAAGCGCACTCCGCCTCTTTGTGAATCATCCTGTGGCCGGATCGCGCCCGTGCACATTAACGCTTTAGCAGAGCTGTGAAAGTAAATAGGGAGCGCCTCTTGATCTCACTGGCTGCTGTGTGATTATGAGAGAATGTGGGGAATTCCGGGAAAAAACTTGGTGAGATCTAAAAGCGCTGGTATTTACCAAAGTCTAATTATAATCGCCGGGCAGGAAAACAGCTTCCTTATCAGTGCCAGAGTTGTTATTTTTGCCCAATTCGTCCAAAGGTTTGTGGCCGCTGCTACATGCAATTTACTGGCAGGAACAGAAACAGTGGGGCAAGCTGACGGCTGCCAGGCTGCTGTTACTGGCAAACATCATTGTCTTGAGTGGTTGCTTCAGCGCAACAGGAATAAAGTGAGGCCGCAAAACACACTCTGCTTGAGTGGACATCAAGGCCTCTCCACATAAACCGAGGGAGCTGGATGAAATATGGAGAAAATTTGAGCTTTTAGGTATTTGGAACATTTCTACTTGAGTTTTAGATGAGAAAACCCAAATGGTTGCAGACGAAGCAAAGCGAGGCCAAGCAACAAAGAAATCAAGAAGAACAAACAGGAGGTGAAAAAAAAGGACGAGTGCTAAAACATACACACATAAAATAATAGGATTTGCAACGGAATCTTGATTGTGTTTGGCCTCTATATGTTGTAAAAGCAGCTGCTCTTTGACTCAGTTTGATTTACAGAAGCTCATACTACGTTGTGCAACACATACCAGAAGTGTTTATTGAGAACTGCGGTGACTCATAAATAATAAAAAAGAAATTCAGAGAGCTGCGAAGTAATTTAATTAAAAATCTTCAAATTCTTCTTCACTGAGAATAAAAGCGGCAAATACCAAACTTTAAAACGTTCAATTACCGGAACGGAAGGAGACCGAGACGCCGAAACCCAGGAAACATCTTGTTTACGCGAAGCCTTTGTCGCGAGACCCATTCTGTCGCGAAAACCCACGTGAGCGCGCTCGAAGACGAACCCACGCGCTCGGTATTCAGCCTCACAGCGCTGCAGATGATTGAGAGCCCTGCCAAGGTAACAGATGTGCTGGATTCCTGCCGCCTGCCCTCCGAGGCGCCTTTCATCTCGCCGCGCTGCCTCCCTCTTTGTTTTTTTATTGATTTCCTTCCTATCTGCACACGTCAGCATGCATATTTGCTTGTTGTTGCTGTTGTTGTTTTGGCGGCAGTGGGAGAAAATTGAGCTCATATGGGCCGGGTCTCAGGTCAGCTGTGATGTGTGCCCGGGATCAGACTGTTTGTGTGTTTGTGGGAGACAGAGAGCGGAGGTATAAAAACCCCAGAGCTAATCACAGATTACGTCAGCCAAGAAATAAACAAGCCTGTTTCCTTATACAAACCAGTCAATCTGTGTTTTACAAGTGACATAAACTCCAAAGTTTAGAGAGGGAACACACACAACTGTGTTCCCACCACAGCTGTCCAACAAGCCTCCATTCATTTCCCAACATTGAGGCCGTGCGCAGACGATGACCACGGCATTTCCAAAAGCTTGGTCACGTAAGTGGACGAAGAGTCACTCACAGACGGGCGACTGATCCGCAGGGACTTTTCTCACCGTGCGTGAGTCCAGCTTCCAAACCTCCACCTGTTGACAGCGCAGAGCTCTCCGGTGTCTCTACCCATCATCAGCGGGGCTTAATGTACTCAACCATCGTCTTAAAACAGAACAGCGTTTGTCTCCTCCAAACATCCACTCAGGGCCTGAAATTCCTTCTTATCCTCTTATCCTGGCAACTCGGTCGGACTTTGGCCTCGAAGGACAATTTAAAGGTAAACAAACACTCGTGAAGCCGAGCGAGGGCAATCTGAAGATAAAGAAAATAGAGTCCAAACACTGACTGGAACTATTATGGTTCAGAGATCAGTTCACGTAACTCTATATGAAGTGTAACTGACCACCTGCCAGCATCTCTCCTCAGGAGATCTTAGGTTACTGTGACTGGAGGAAGAACATGCCAAGTCAATATCAGCAGGTAAACAATAGATTAGTACTAAACACAAAGTAAATCTGATAGAGTTGTTATAAAATGTGACTCATAGTTCAGTCTAAATCAAACTAACAGGTTGAAAACGCGATCCCAGTGTTGGGATAAAGATACCGGCGCCGGCAGCTGAGAAAACAATTTCAAAGTGTGGCTTTCTTGGACTGAATGGAACCGGCTCCAGAGCGGTAGCAGCCTAAACGGGCCGGGCCGGGTCGGGGGGCGGCAGGGCGGGACCGGACCTCTGTGTGGCTGCTGCGCCGCGCTTTTGGCAGGACACAGCTCTGCAGGGAGGAGGCCGGAGGAAGGAACACGCTTGGATCCCCGTCTCCCAGTTTGCAGAAGGACATCGGGCGCTGTCCCGGACCGACGGCTGGACCTGCAGCGTGTAATCACCGTGGCTGCAGGCGTCCCGCAGGCCGCACGCTTCGCGAAAGCACAAGTCACAGCGACGGAGCGTGGGCCAAAGTCCAAATGCGGTGGATTGCTCAACGCAGGCCGGCCCAGACAGAGACTCACAAACCACAAGTCTGTCGCTGCCTCCCACACAAGACATGAACTCCGCACAGGGTCACCGTCTGACGCGACAGCTGCAGCTGAGCCCCGGAGCTGATGGGACTCAACCTGCGCCCTCCCACGTGTGGTCCTGCACACGAGGCCCGACGTCACTGCAGATAACGCAAGCAGGATGTGATGCCGGGGCTCAAGCGGGGAAGGGATGAGCGACGAGCCATAGTTTAGCTTCAGTGTGTCGGCTCCTGTGTTCTGACCTCACTGGGAGGAGAACATGTCCAGACAAGAGGCCCAGACAGAATCTGCAGCTCTGAACGGTGCTGTCAGTGCATAAACAGTCTGTTTACCATGTTTTCATAGCAAACGTCACAGTTTCACCTTCCAAGTCTTGAGAAGCTCCCAGCCTTCGCACGCTGCTTTTAGAAAACAGTGAATGAAGGCTGCTGGTGTGATCTGGGCCTTGCAACCATGTACAGCAGAAGCAGAGCAGCCTGTCCTGCTTCAAATGGAACGTACATCCAGTTAGCAAGCAGCATTTAGGCCTGTAGTTTGGTACCAGCAAACATCCAGATGACGACATTAAAGTGAACAGTGTGCACTTAAAATACCTGCAACCTGTCATTTCTGATGATCCAACTGGTCTGGATTTATTCAAGGTTTGGGCCAATCATCAGTCACATAACGATTTCCCAGTTTCCTTCTGTTAATCTGTAGGTTTGTGTAAAGTCTGACTGATTACTGCTAAACTACTGCAGTACAAGTCAAGTAGCTGCTCCATATAAACTACACTTACTTTAATGAAGAAACTGGGACTTGATAATAAAAAAGGCGTCCATCAGAAGCCTTAAGTATAAACACCGTGTCCTGTCCAGCAGGTCGGACCGCTGTAAAACGCAGCAGCAGCTGATGCTCAGGTCAATGTGTTAGACAAATTAAACACAGCGTTTCAGCGCAGACTGTTTTTCCTGACAAATGAAGGAAATGGAATTTCCTTACACCTAATCCCCGCTCTGTAATATACTCTGAGGTGCTGTATCAGGTTTGCAGACGTGCCGTTTGAAGGACGGAGCCAAGAGGAAGGAGGCGGGAGGGAGGGAGCGGGGGACAGCGCGGCGCGAGGACCAATGACAGGAGGCGCTTTCCACCCAGTGAGTCATGGAAATGTGCTCAGCGCCGATAGGCCGAGCGCTTCAGGAGACGGGCCGGGCCCCGCGGTCCAACCCGCGCTCCCTGACGCATTACTCAACTTTTATTGAATCTGAAATGTAAAAAAAAAAGGGGGGGGGGGGGGGGTTTAGAGAGGAATGAGACCCCCCCCCTCCTGCTCTATCTGTCCGCGGTCGAGTGTGTCACGCTACAGGAGCCCAGCCTCAGACGCTTAATGCAGACAAGATTAATTTCCTGATGTTAATTCCAGTTGGAACAAAACACACAAAGAAAAAAGCCGCTCTCCAGCCCTGTGTTAAATTGGGCGTGTGTCCACTCCACCTTTCTTACTGAGCCAAAAAGCTATTTCCAGATTTCTCTAGTTTGGGCTGAAAACCCAGTGGATGTTTAAATTTTGCTGCCAGGGCCTTTGTTCCTCCTGTGGATAAACCTTTTAGCCCTCTGCGTACAGTTAGGACGGCAAATTGAACGGACAGTTGTCATTTCATCTCGTGGCCGAATAAAACTGAGTCTTCTCTGTTTATCCAGACAGATTCGGATCAAGGCTGCACATGCAGACTGTTAAATAAAAGTATTAAATACATCTGGTATGACAGCAATTTCCAACCGTTTCAGAGGCTAACTAAATGAAACTCATGTCTGTGAATGAGCCTGATTGTCTGCATGGGGTTTAATAGTTTGAAAAGTCCCATTCCTGCACAGGCCGCTGGTTGCTAAATCAGATTACACCCCTCAGACAATCTCTTTTTGTCTGCTGCTCATCTGCTTTACACGTTACTGCTGTGGTTCCCAGAGTCATGTGTTGCTAAGAAAACCCTCCACGTCCACATCAGCAGACTGTCGCTGCGTGTCTCATGATCACACCTAGCGGGAGCCAGGCTACGAGCTACGAGCTAACCGCCGCCGGGCGAGCGTGTGGCTAACGGGCGCCAGGAAAACGACTCAGAGCTCGAGGAGACGTGTGAAAGAGGAACAGACTGGTCCAGAGACGAGCTTCATGACTGCCCCCCCCCCCAGAGAACCATCGCCACAAACAAAAGGCAGAGGACGAACAGTAGAGGTCTCTGACCCTCACTGGGAGACCTTCTGATGACCTAGCGGAGACAGGAAACAGGAAGTGTGACCCTTGACCTGCTGTGGGGTGGGGAGAGGGGCTATTACGCAGCCACACATATGTCGAATGAGGGTGGGGATGCATACTTTTTAGCACAGTAACTACAGCGGGGAACTCAGTCGCGGCCGGTGAAGGCGGCGTGTGCTGTTCCTTGTTAGCGAGCCCGGGGCCCGGCTTGTGCACTGGGTTTTTATAAGCCGGCTGCGTGATAATTATACCCAGTGGGGCGGTAGTGGTGCCAGAGCACAGAGATGGACCGGGCAGAAAGGGGGCGACGCTGCCTCAGGCCTGAGGGCGGAGGCGTTAGCAACAAGTAGGTGGAGGTGTGGAGGTGGGAGGGAGCGAGGGGCAGTGGACGGACGGTGGGGCCTCATTAGCAGCCGGCCTAATTGGGAGGGAAAAGGCCCTCACATGCTCTGTCTGACCTCCCAGCCAGCGGGGGAGGAACCCAGGGGGGGGCCGAGGGGGGGGGCTCTATCTGCTATTTGGATTCCTAAAGTTAAAGGACCATAACTCCTCCGCTCCCAAAGTCAAACAGCGTCAGCCGACGGGACGACACGCGCTCTGTTCCAGCGGGGAGAAGCGCCAGCGTCCTGCAGCTCTTCGGAGGTTTACGCCAGGTGTCACGCTTCATTTAAGGAGCCCTCACGGCGTTAACCCCCCCCCCACGCTTCCAGGACGGCCGCACTTCACACACGTAAAAACGAGGAGGGCGAGAGGACAGAGCGCCTGAGGGCGTATATTAAATAACGCTTGAACCCCCCCTCAGTAAATGACATCAAACAGAAGTTAGCCTCTGACTGGAGTGAACATAATGGCTGGGTTAGCGAGCGGAGGTTTACACAACAGCAGGCTCAGTCTGACACCCATGGTGTCTATTAGTGTGACTGGAGGAGGCCACTGCACGGGGACACTACTGTACCAGACACGCTTCATTCTATCTGTGCATTTAAAGGTCTGTTTGAAGTGCTGCCTCACATTAAGGCCGCATGTCTAATTATTAATAAATGTATATGGAGCTGGTAATTTATGTTTTAATTCTATTCTTAACTATGTGTGTAAAACATTAACTGCTGCGAGTGTGCACAGTAAAAGTCTGTGTGTGTGTGTGTGTGTGTGTGTGTGTGTGCGTGTGCGTGTGTGTGTGTGTGTGTGTGTGTGTGTGTGTGTGTGTGTGTGTGTGTGTGTGTGTGTGTGCGTGTGTGGTTATATATTAAATAGTGTATTCTGTATGAGCACAAGCAGCTCGAGGTGTTGACTGCACGCTGCCCAGGCTCTGGTGGCTCAGAGGAAGTGAGGCTGCGTGATGGAATTTGTGGCGCTCGGGATCTGGTTTATTTTCCACTCTGGATTCCTGTCCTACCTGCAGGATTTTCCCAGGTTCTGGCTTCAATTAGTCTGGGAAGCTGGGAGAAGAGGGAAAGGAGGGGACCTAGGGGTTTTGGGGGCGGAGGGGGAGGGGGCTGGGGGGGGGAGCGACAGAGCTGGAGTCTGTCACACACAGCTCAACGCAACTGGGGGGGGGGGGGGGTGCAGCAAGCTGGGACAGAGAATAATGGGAGTGAATGCTCCAATATTCAAATACTTTGGCAGCTATTATGAAGATGCTTGTGATCAGTTACAGCGGAGGGAGATTAACCAATTGTGTTTCTTGGATTCAGGGAAATCTTGCAGAAACAACGACGTCTTGCATATTTGCGGTTCCTCCAAGAGTGAGTGTCGCGTCGCCAAGAAGAGGCAGTCAGAATAATCTCCAGAGGTCCGACCCAACAAATGGCAAACTGTTCTGACAAATGAGTGGGAAACACTGCGTAATCAAAGACCAATCACATAATTGCTCTACTTTGCCACTAGCTCAACCATCTCCTGTGAGATTAGTCGCTCAGAGGAGAAACTCAATACGCTGGGAAGCTAAACAGATGTTCAGACAAACAAACGCACCTCTCCCAACCGGGGAGCGCGTCGTCACAGTCAGTACCGGACCCGGACGGGCCGGGCGGGCTGCGCCACGCTGCCTAAACACGGCACAATGCTCAGCCAGGACCTCACGCAGGAATGTGTTGCTCCTGCGCTGTTTAAAGATTCCAAGATGCGAAGCGAGCAGCCTTTTCTCCCTGCGTCCATTTATAGCGAGCGCTCCCCTTTAAACTTGGCCGCGGCTCAGTCGTGACATCAGCTGCTTCGGGCGTGAGAAAGCGCTTGTTTTATATGTCGGGGCTGTGGGCTTTTTCCCCGCTTTGGGCGTTTATTTCAGCCGCAGACGCGCTGCATATCTGCCGATACCGTCAACGTGAGGAACGGCACGCTTCCGCTGCTCGGCCGCGCTTCACAGAGCCGTCATCACGGAGCGCTTAGGAGCGGAGGAAGGAAACATCAGGGGGATTAAAGTGGGGAGGAAGTGGATTCTGCGGAGGGGTCCCGCGCTCCCTCTCTGCTGGAGAGTGTGGCCCCCATATTTTATGACGCCGTCTGACTTACTGCAGGCTGGGAGCGCTCGGAAAGTGGGTCAGTGCGAGCTGGAGGATCCACCGGAGCCAAAAGGAGTCGCGTTCAGCCTGAAGGAGCCGTACAGGACTTGTAAAGGCCTTTATGCGAGTGACCCATGTCCCGAGTGCGAAGCTGAATACACATAAAGGACAATTACGTGCCCATTGCTCAGCCCGCGTCCGCCATCACACAGACGACATCACGAGACTGGAGCGGCTTCATCCGCGCGGAGCGGCGCTGGCCCGTCTTCACACACACACACACACACACACACACACACACACACACACACACACACACACACACACACACACACACACACACACACACACACACACACACGCACTCTCTGCTATCAGGCCGGTTAATTAGTCTGTTTGCTGCAACATCCAGCCCGGAAGGCGGAGGCCTCGTAAACGCCGCTTTTAACTGAGCGGCATCACTTTCTCCACTGCTTCGGTGAGCGTGTGAGCGCAGTGAAACGCGGCGTACGCTCAATAAACGTTTAGCGGGACAGTAAAGCTGATTTAATGTCTCTGCGGTGAAACGCGTCCTTCTCTGAGGAGAACGGGCTCAGCGCCGGCCCGTCACAGTTTATTACATCTGCACAGATGTAAATCTCCAAACAGTGACTGGGTGACTTTTGGTAACAGCTTGTTTAATTCAACATCACCATCATTGGGGGACTGTGGCTCACATTTGATTCTCCAGTCAGTTTTCAGACCGTGTCACAACATGAATTGGTCAGACTTTTTGTAAAAGTTAAATAAAGTAGGAAGTTATGTTTCAAAGAAAATATTTCCCAGTATGCATTGCTTTGGAAATAAAACACTTAAGGGGCTTTTATAAAACATTGCAAGTGCTTGAAATCTTCAATAACAGTTGAAATTAGACAAACTATGATAATGGTCAGTGATGCAATGAAGAGCAGACACAGATGTCTTTTAACTGACTTTGTTCCAAAATGACTTCAGCAGCTGCAGCTCCAGGTTCTTCGTGTCAAATGAAAAATTCTTCAAGCTGAAAATCTTATCTCGACTTGTTATGAGAAAGTTGAGTTAATTTAACTCAGCTGGTTTTCAGCAGAATAACAGTAACAATGTACTAATAGGACTCATAGACGCCAAAACCTCTGGGAACAATGTAAACTTCACTAAGGGTGAGTTTGTTGCAGGACCTTTATCTAATGTCGCATTATCATATGTTGTTTCACATAACTGATGATGTTTTGTTGTTTAGTGTAGCCTGATTTCTGCGTGAATTACAAAAAGCGCCGCTCTGAGTCATAAACACTTTTACTGTGCATGAAATATTCAATCAAGCACAGTCAGTTGTTTTGTCAGATGCTAATCCAGCCCATTGAAGTGGAGATCTTAGAGGAAGTTGGGAGTTCAAGCACAAATGTGCTTAACTCCTCTGTATGGTCATCAGATATGGGATTAAACGCTCCCATGTGAACAGTCAATCTGCATAAATATCAGGCGTTTGTAAACAGAATCACAACCCCATAAAAACCATGTACGGCCCGTCGTCAGCGCAACATGGAGACCGGCGACAAACCGGGATCCGGTTACTGGGAACATCTAATTCGACTGCGTCTGTGTTTCCAAGGGATTGTCTGAATGTTTGAAACACAATGAGCTCACTCCTTTTCACCAAACAGCATTTTCTCGCAGAATCTCATCAAAAACCGATCAGGAACCCGATCCAGCAGCAGCCTGCAGCTCTGCTTGTAATCATATGGACAGAAATGTTTGTCCCTGTCAGAACAGAAAGTTTCGAAGGGTTTATTACATTAGAGAGAGAGAGAGTGAGAGAGAGAGACAGAGTGTGTGTGTGTGTGTGTGTGTGTGTGTGTGTGTGTGTGTGTGTGTGTGTGTGTGTGTGTGTGTGTGTGTGTGTGTGTGTGTGACTCTAAAAACTGACGTCCTGCTTTAACTTTTTATCCTTGATGCCTGAGAAATAAAACAAGTCCCATCATTTATTCACACTGTATCACTTCAACCTGCATTAAACATTACCTGCCAGTTCTGTGTATGGCAGAGATTGAAACATATCTGTTCAAGTGTTCGCTTGCGTTCTGCAGGACTGAGCATGCGTGAGCGAAACAGTCGGGGCGAGAAAAGATTGCCAGCGTCCCAAGCCACAAACCTCTGTAGGTCCACAGTCGCTGGTCTGGTCTCTCAGGTTGTTTAAACTGCAGAGATGGATTGTAATCATGGCAGACAGGCCTGCAGCACACACGCAAACACACTTCACTGTATGTGTGTGTGTGTGTGTGTGTGTGTGTGTGTGTGTGTGTGTGTGTGTGTGTGTGTGTGTGTGTGTGTGTGTGTGTGTGTGTGTGTGTGTGTGTGTGTGTGTGTGTGCAGTGACAGCTACGAGCTCAACCACCAGGAAGCTGGAAACACAGACAGCTCTGTCAGCTGATACATCTACTCACAGACGCTCACTTTGAGCCTACACATAAGAGTTTCTGCACCGAACCAGCCGACTACAAATAAAACATGGTTTCCATGGCGATGGCAGCAGCCGAAACAGGACGGCTTCGGTCTTGACAACAGCCGGGACGTATTTTAGGTGGAGGGCATGACATCACATCGACCCCCATTACTGCTTTTTAACTTCTTCCTGTCAGTCTGCTTAAAAATGAGCATGGTTCTCAGCGGAGGATCTCTCAAATGTAACAGGCAAAAAATGATTTATTTCAAAAAGCATCTTCAAAGCAACTTCATTTCTGATTTCCTTTTAAAGGCTGGAAATGCATTGTGAACCAGCACTTAGAACTAATGGGTAGAGAAACTCTCTAGAGGCAAAGGCAACGTGTGCCTGAGGAGAAACTGAGAATATCAGAAGTGTCTTAGCTCACGGGCAAAACGGAGCTACACACACACACACACACACACACACACACACACACACACACACACACACACACACACACACACACACACACACACACACACACACACACACTCACCTGGTTGATATGTTTGAGTTTATCTATGATCTGGCTGATGACTGGCTCCGGGGACTTGCTGCTTCGGGACTCGGAGCCAGGTTGCAGCCGCTTCAGGCCCGGCCCAGAAAACCTGACGGGACAGGAAGGAAAGTCACATTCAGTTCAAACTGTTCCTACAGTAAGTGACTTTAGAAACAATTGAGTGAGTTTGATAAATAAAGTGGCCACGGCTCCCGTCGCTCCAAACAAGTCCTTTATCACCATCTAGTGTCGACATGAGGAATAACAGCTCCTCTGGTTTTTAGCTTAGGGGCCGCTCCTCAGGGCTGGAAAGTTCATTTGTAATTTGACCCGAACCACTAACTTCTGCCTCCAAGAAGATGTCATGACTCTAACATTAAACAGGGAGTCATTTTTTATTTAAAAATAGCTTCAGTATTTTGGGAAAAAGCTCTACGTATGTGCCTGCTGCAGTCACATAGCTGCAGGACTCATAGATAAAACTCCTTTGTAGCATACAGTGCATTTACGCAGGAGCAGCTACGGGCAGGTGCCCACACGCCTCGTGTAACCGAGGAGACGCTGCTCTGTTGACATCTGCGTATGCGCTTAGGAGGAGGAGCCACAGCGCACAACAGTTAACCCCTTCACTGCAGGAGGAGACTCACGCACCCCGCATGTGAGACAAGTGCGCCCGAATGAGGCGGGCACCGCGGTGATGGGAGCTGTGGCGAGGGCAGAGGGCAGAGGGCGGAGCACTGCGCAAATGTCATCCGCAAATGTTGGGAAGATGAAGGACAAATGGGCTGGAGGGGGGGTGTCTGAGGAAAGGTTAGGGAGAGAGGGAGGGGGCCTTGAAAAATATATGTGTGTGAGCATGAGGTCATAGTCTGTTCTCATCACACTCACACGCACACACACACACACACACACACACACACACACACACACACACACACACACACACACACACACACACACACACACACACCTTTCACCTGCCGTCTCCCCTCATCAGTCTTTCCCTCTGTCTCCAACTCAGACTTTTCATTAAACTCAAATTACATTTCCCCAGTTATTTATTCTTCTTATTAGCCATGATCTCATCCCCTCTCCACTGCTAATTATCACATTAATAATGGAGAGATATGTGGGATCCATTAAGGAGAGGAAAAGAGGGAATATAGATGGAGGACAGAGGAGAGTGAGAGGAGAGGAAAAGGACTCAAGGCAGATGAGCGTCTCACTGATGTGGTCAGAGGTCAGAGGTCAGAGGTCGTGACGATCGCTACTGTCCATCTAAACTGTGCGTCGTGTCAAGTTGAACAGCAACAGAATGCACTTCAGGCAATATCATACAAACTCGTTGCCGTTCAAGGATTAATCTAAATGCAAAAGCTTAAATCACTGCTTTTCCAGATGGTGCATTTTATTGACTCTATAATTTTCCTCTACATTAGGTAAAAGATTAGACTTCGTCTGACGCTAAAAGCAGCTTCATTAATCTCTGTGCTTAGTGTCAAGGAAAAAGCTGAGCATGAAAAATCAGAGTGGTGTTTAAAATGACTATATATATATATATATATATATATATATATATATATATATATGTGAATAAAACAACACGTCTCATTTGCATCCACACGTTTGTATTGTGCACTAAGTAGAACCCGGGGGCGGGACCCCTGAAGACACCAGCTACACCAGCACAGGAGGTTTACTGGGACCAGTCACCAGATGTCAGGTGAGGTGGGATGCAGAAGCTTAAGCTTCTCTCTCTATCTCTGTTTTCACTGTGCTTTGAATCAACTATGCACTTTTATTTCTGACACTACAACAACATATTGTACGCAAATCAGCAATATGCAGATACACAAGTACTGTTCTTGAATGAATAATGGGTTTTGTTTCAAGGGAATCCTGAAAAAAATTATTAGAGTAAAAACACCTTCTATTAATTTTCATACAGTCCCTAACTGAAATGTTCCCAGTTGATACAGTATGCAGTTCTTTATCAGTCATGTCCCATGCGTTAGTTTACACTGGCATTAGATCCAAGAGCGCAATAGAAATGTAATGTTTTGCGCTGACAGGGCGTCAGATCTATTATCACAGTTATCAGCGTAGCACCCTTTGATGTGCTGAAAAGGGCTGCTGCTCTGATCTTGGCTCCAGGTGGGATGGTAAATACAGCTGATAAAAAAAGCGCCGCATTTAGCTGCAAAGATCATTCCACAAGTATCTGAGACATTTACCCCCCCCCCCCCCCCCCCCCCCCCCAAAGCACCCGCCCAGCATCACCCAACCGATCTAAATTCATCTGCGTGAGACAATGTGAGAATAAATGCCATGCTTGGCTCTGGAGAACGTCCTATCTTTGGAGATAATGGAAGATGATCCATGACTGATCTCGGAGTGAAACTACACCCGGAGTGAATCTGCAGGCACGCGCCCCGGCTGATGACGCCGACAATTGCCCGCCGCAAGACGCAGTAATCGCTCCATCATTTTGTGTCCTCGCGCCTTCCTATCGCGCTGTTTGGTCCAACTTGTAATCACCCCCTCAGGACAGATCTGCCCCCCCCCACACACACACACCGAGCCTCACGTCTGTCCTCTGACAGCGCCGAATTTATTCCCAGTTCTCCTCAGGAACAAGAAATAAAACATTAACCTACAGCATTCCTCATTTGAAGTGCGCGCCTCTGCATTGATTAAACCCGAGACATAATTTACTGATAAAAGAGGAGACGCGCGGTATCTGCGACTATCGTAGCCAAATTGAAATTGGGGCCAGCTGATGGCGCGGACGGAAAGGAAGTTATGATGCGCCGAGCCAAAAGCGGCGACGTGAAATATGGCGGAACCCAAATGAGGTTCTGCGGCGCGACGGATGAAGCAGCGGAGGCCGATCGAACGGCAATTAACTAAGAGAGAAGAAGGTGACAGCGCACCTGACATTAATAACGTCCCATAGAGGCAAAGTCAAGATTTACACGCGCGCTCCGTGGGAGGGGGAGGAGGCGGCCGGGGGGGACTCATCAACTCTGGGCAAATTTACCCTTCAGCTCACCTACAACCCGCAAGATGCTGGAGCACGGGGCATTCGGGACCGTTTGTGTACCCGACCTTTAAAAACCCAGTAAACCAGTCATATTTACCTGTCTGTCATTTCCTGCCCGTTCCAGCAGAGGGAGTGGTTCGTCGGAGCGGGCTCCCGGCTGCACAGGGCGTCCCCCAGGCCGCTGTAGAAGGAGCTGAAGCCCTTCAGGTTGGACATGAACTCCCTGAAGCAGGTGGAGATGGAGAACGGTCGGCACAGGAGCAGGCAGAGAACGGATCAATGGGGAAAACAGATACAGAGGAAACGCCAGAGATAAAAGCAGAGGAGGAGTTCAGCTCAAAGATGAAGTGGACGCGCTCGCCTCAGGAAGGAGAGAGTGAAAGAGCTTAGAACGAGCAGTGTGTCTGCTCCTAATTGACACTAATGTGGCCACAGCAGCGAGGAGGCCAGCGGCCCCGCTGGGAAGTACTACCGCATCCAGCGTGAGTCTGTCAGAGCAACGCAAGCGTCCTCACCTGCGAAGTCCGGCCAAGGTCTCGTCCGAGTCCGAGGACGAGGACTGAGCGTCGCGGGCAGCCGGGTCATCGGGGGGCGGAGCTGGAGGAGGGGGCGCCGCCGAACGGGAGGCCCGCTGAGGAGTGTGTCCACAGGTCCCACTCACCTGCACAGGAGGAGGGAGGGAAACCAGTAAGACACTCACCCAGTCACTCACTTAATCACTCAGTCACCCAGTCACTCACTCAGTCACTCAGTCACTCAGTCACTCAGTCACTCACTCAGTCACTCAGTCACTCAGTCTCTCACTTAATCACTCAGTCACTCAGTCACTCACTCAGTCACTCAGTCTCTCACTTAATCACTCAGTCACTCAGTCACTCACTCAGTCACTCAGTCACTAGTCACTCAGTCACTCACTCAGTCACTCACTTAGTCAGTCAGTCAGTCAGTCACTCACTCACTCACTCACTCACTCACTCACTCACTCACTCACTCACTCACTCACTCACTCACTCACTCACTCACTCACTCACTCACTCACTCACTCACGCTTCAGCCTCTTTGTTGAAACTCTTAACAGAAGCAGTGGTGAACACATTAAGAAGCTCTCAGCTGAGTTACTCTGGGACATGTCATGGTGTTTATTGTGGGGGGTGGGGGGAGGGGGGGGGGCAAAAGGAGCGAGTCACTGTATCATCTGTCAGCCTTG
Source organism: Betta splendens (assembly GCF_900634795.4). Taxonomy (NCBI): domain Eukaryota; kingdom Metazoa; phylum Chordata; class Actinopteri; order Anabantiformes; family Osphronemidae; genus Betta; species Betta splendens. The sequence continues at coordinate 6,513,642 of NC_040890.2, forward strand.
TTCGAATTTGTAATCATAAAAAAAAACGTGAGTGTGAAAACAAGGCCTCTCATTAGCTGCTCCCTCCCTCATATAAATGCCATCGTGTTCCCACGTGGGACGACATAACAATAATAAATAAAAGCCCCCCTCTGTCGCTCACAGATAATGGTCCTGGCACCTTCTTCTCAGGTGCAATAAAAATGCAAATGGATGTTAATGTTTAGCTTGTGGTTTAATGATTCGCTGGCGGTTTAATTTCCCCTGGGGGGGGGGCACCGGCCCAGGCTTAATTCTGCCATGTAATGTTAACAGCTAATTGTGCCCGGCTCTCCTTTAAGTGAATGGGCCGGCACCACGGCCACTGAATACTGATGGAACCTGATAAAGCAACACTGGACATCTTTATCTGGAGAGAGAGCGTGATGCTGACACACACAACAGGGATCTGTCATGTAACAGTATCATCAGGGTAAATCTACACACACAGACACACACACACACAGACACACACACACACACACACACGCACGCACGCACAGTCCTGACCGTCACAGATGGCTGAGTTGCTCTGCAGCAGCATCTCTTTCTGGCCATCTCCACTAACATCCCCCTCTTGTGCACTTGGAGGAAATCACACACACTGGCACAAAGTTGAGCTGTCTCGTTCTTCCCTCCGGTGTGAATCCGCTCTCTCTCCTCTGCCTGAGGTGAGCGCCGGCGCTCCCACAGGCCATGATTAATGTGATCGGAGTTGCGTTTCCCTTTTTGTTTGTGCGTTGCCTGCATGCCGTAGGGGAGCGCGGGGGGGGGGGCCTCCCAGCGCGCTCGCCGATTGTCTCTGGATCCTTAAAGGAAGGGGCTCATTAGCGGGGTATTAATATCACCCAGGGCTGGACCAACACAACCTAGAGGAGCGTCTGCTGATAAAGGAGCCTCAGCGTGAGGGCTGGGATATATCTGCACACTTTTATCTGTGCTGAGCAGCCCGCTGCTCCGAGAGGGGGAGATGCTGACGGCCGGTAATACAACACACACGCACACGCACGCACGCACGCACGCACGCACGCACACACACACACACACACGTACACACACACACACACACACACACACACACACACACACACACACACACACACACACGCGCGCACACGCACACACACACACGTCACAGGAGACGCAGGTGTGCGCGTTGGGTTCCGTGTGGTCCCCGTCACGTGAAAGCACAGTGTGAAGTGACGATAAACCCGCGGACTGACGGCACAACTGAGCCAGATCACAGTTATGAATTTATTGTGCCGCGAGGAGCGATCAGGCAACGGTTTTACAAGGATGTGCGACGACGGCGGCGCTGGAAAGGAGCCAGAGCTCCACGCACAGCGGCAGCAGGAGACCGGGGACTAAAGTAATGTGCTGTGTTCCAGTGGAGTCGAGGCTCAGGGGAGAGACTGAGTCAGCACTGCTCCTTAGCATCGTCCTCCTCCTCCTCCTCCTCCTCTTGTCTGCATTGTTGTCACCAGCAGAAGAATTGACCTCTGGTGAGATGTTCGCATTAGAGGCATCCTATTTCAGAGTTCTTTTCAAACGTGAGGTGAATGTGAAACGAGAGTGAGGTAAAAGTCTCACTGCGTGTCAGAAGTAATGTAATAGCAGACAGTCAATGGTTAGATCCCACCTGAGCACATAGTGTATAAGTATATATACTTTATGTGATACATACTGTACCTTAACATTATTTGTAACACTGTGACATTGCAAATGATGACTATTACATCGATTGTACAGTTTTATCTTTGCTACAAACCTACATGAGCAGAACTTCACAATCTCTCCTAAAACCTCCTGCAACTACAGAAGTGGCCCCTGGGATGACCTGAAACGCTGAGCTAGCAATAAAACATATAAGGATGTACATACTGTGTTATGGAGAGAAGCTCAGCTACACTTATCTAATCCAGTTAAATCAGGCAGTGGAAGTAAACTATCAAACTTTGTTTTATCTCTGCAGCTCAAACTGGTTAGAAATAAAAACTCTTTAAATATTTAAAACACACACACACACTCACACAAACGCATGCACACACACACGCGCACACACACACACACACACACACACACACACACACACACACACACACACACATATATATATAAGCATATATAAGCACATAAGGCTTCAATAGTGAAACATAAAGGTGAACTTAACTGAGCCCATCAGGACTTTGATTCAACGTGAGACATTTGTTGTTTATGCATCAAGGTCAAAGACAAACGCATAGAAAAATGAATTCCACACCTCTCGCCATTCTTGAAGTATTCACAGATGTGAAAAGCCATTAAAGCATCATGTGTGGATTTATAGTCACTTTTGAGACGGAGATGAACCGAGGCTCAGAGAGGAACGCAGGAACGTGACGTGAGCTGGAGAGAGGACGACAGCGGGCTAATGAAGGGTTCAGCGTTTAATTGGATTGGACTAGAATGAAACTGTGTGGACAAATCACTGGGTTTTCATTTATAATTATTTTGTGCAGCTGTTGTTGAACTGAGATCGGTGCAACAAAATCATCTGTAATATTGAAGCAGCTTTTGTGAGGAAAAAATCAATTCAGCCGAAAAAAAACATTGTTAAACTGTATAATATGAAAAAAATATGTTTTTTTCATTCATTATTTATTCACTATTTCCAGGATCAGACTGGTGAGGACTTGGACACGCCACACTTTATTTCCAGAACTCTAATTAAACTGTCTGAGATCTCTCAGAGTCGAGTCTGATCCTGTGTCCAGTAACAAACCCCCACCGCGCCTGACTTTATTACGGACGCAATAAAACGCGGCAGAGATTTAATTAGCGCTCGTTTCTTCAGCGCAGCAACAATTTGTGCACGATTTGATCATCGCCGCTTTTCCGCGCGAACAGAACGAGCTGATAACAAGCGCGCTACTGACACAAACGTTAGCGTGAGAGAGAGAGAGAGAGAGAAACGTGATATCGGAGCCAAGTGCGTCCGGTCGCATCGCCGCTCGTCTGCTCTGCCGTGTCTCTGCTCGGGTCAGATCCATCATGCTTCCGTCTCAACCCGCTTCCCGCCGATAGGTCGCGGGGTGATGGATGTCTCCTCCTCGCGCTCCTGTCCTC
>NC_040890.2:6521764-6551764 GCF_900634795.4 Betta splendens
CACACGGGTCAGCGCCACAGCTCGCCTTGCGATTGGCCGACCACTGATTTGGTTGACGAGCCGCAGCGACGCGTGCCTCATCCATCAGCAGCGCGTACAGCCCCTCCACCTGGAGGGGAAACATCAATAAAGTACTCCACCAATGAGACTAGTCCATTTGCTGATGCAGTGTCACCTCCAGCCGCCACGTAGACGGATGGAGGAGCCGGTGACGGAGCAGCACCTATGCTGGGTGGAGACGCAGGTGGAACCTCGGCTTGTTGGAGGAACAGAGCCCAGTTATTGACACTATGGTGGAGGAATGTGCGAGTGTGAACGTCTTCCTTTGTGTATTTATTCTCATTACAACGCAGCGCCAGCGATGGTTCGCTTTTACAGACACATTTCACTCAAGTCTCTCTGAGCGACCAGGTAACCTGATCCAGTCCACCTGACGAGCGTGTGTGTGTGTGCGTGCACATGCCCAGAGCGTATGGGGTGAGGCGGGTGGAGCGCTTCCAGGAACAAAGCACGCAGGATGCTGGTAAGGCCCAGATAGCATCAGCGGCCGACCGTGGGGGCCGACGGACAGCAGGGCAGAAATGAGACATGTATTAGGTTACTCCATCTGTTAGAGAGCGCTTCACCTCACACGCGCGCACACACACACACATACACACACATAGACACACACAACTCAATCACACAGGGCCCAGCAGTAGCCAGGTGGTGACAGTGTGGGCCAACATTTGGCAAAGCATAGTGGGAGGGCAAGGTGTGAGAGGCAGGTGTAAGGACTGGAGACACACACACACACACACACACACACACACACACACACACACACACACACACACACACACACACACACACACACGGAGTAGTGCAAACGCGTGCGAGGGCAGCGTTAACGCATTTTATATCTAACACACAACATGTTTAATTGATTATTCTGATACTAGATGATCCTTTTATTAGGGCTGCGCTGGCACTGAACGCATCACGTCAACTCGTCAAGTTCAACAGAAAACTCGCCAAAAGACTGGTGTGGCCTGGTTATTAATTATTATTCTAACGATGAGGTCGCCTTGTGTGTCAACACGAACGAACATCAACTGCAGCCAATGAGCGATGAGTGATGGCAGCGTTTGAGCAATTACAGACGTTTATTCATAATAAATGTATTATGAATCCTGTTGGTTTAGATTGTGATTCAGTGGGTTTTATGAAATTCCCCATGAATCCTCCAATATAAATATAAAACACATCATTTCCTTCTAAGTAATTGGAAAATAAATCCAAGAGCAATAAACCACGTCCCAAATTACCCAGTCTTACTTTTATCTACATAATAACCAGGGACACGCAGACACACTAAGACCAATACTGCTGTTCTTGCTGACACACAATATGCCAGGCTGCTTCTTTTGCCTCCACATTTCTGCCTTTCACCATCGACTCCATTGATCTCTGTCCTCGCGGGGGTCAAAGTTGAGCAGCGCCCTGTCTCGTACCAGGAAACGGATGATGCTAGAGGACGGGGTGCGGAGCAAAAGGAGAGGGCGCGGCGAGGAGCGAAGGACACGAGGGCAGAAGTGAACTGGAAAAAGACGAGGGGGGGGGGGGGGAGGCTCGGTGAACAGTGCCAGCGTGTGTGGGGGAGAAACATTCAGCGAGGCAGACTTTGAAGCAGCATTCAAAGGCAGCTGGAGTCAAGCGGTGCCAGAGCAGTGAGACGCATCGCACGCCTCTCGCCAAAACGCAGCCACGGGCGAGAGGAGCGACCCGACACCGCAGACAAAACGCACACCCGGACGCTCGGGAGGGGGCGCGGCGCGGCCCGGGCCCTCTCCGGGGGCTGCGAGTCGAGGATGCGACTGCGTCCACAGTGGAGCCGAGATGAGAGGTCGCGACGAGCGCATTGTGCGCTCCCTCCTCCAAATCAAGCATCCGAGGCCCCATTAAAACCAACACGCGTCTCCAAGCAGATCGTGTGGTGAGGGGGGATCGCGCTCCCACTCACTCACCCTGCATCTATATTTCATGCGTGCGACGCATAACGCCCATGCATCGGCTCATTCCGCTCCCAAGCAGCGAACAAATGGGATACGAAGGATATTAGCATTGCTGTGGGAGAAAATGCTTAAACAGTGAGAAAAGATGCGATTTTGCCTTTTTTTTTATTTTGAAGTTGAGTTTATGAGACATAAAAGGGCAATGGACCGAGCGGAAGAACACTCGCAGCACAGAAGAGCAGCAGCATGGGGATTCGGAGCGGTTCTGAAGTTTTTGAAGCAGATGGGTGCTCAGTGTGAGACAGAGGCGCAGAGAGGAACAAACAGAGCGCAGGAGGGAGGGAAGGCTGCAAACGGCTGCTGCCTTGCTCGACGGTTACGGGTTAAAACAGGACGTACGCACGTTCCTGACGATACTTGAAGCTCTGAGCGACCTGCGGAGTTTGAGTCAGTGGGATCTTAATTGGGTTAATATTAAATGTTGCAGAACACTGATTAGCTCTCGGGGCAAAGGAGCGTGTTTGCACAAACACGAGCGAAGGTTTTAATTAATACAAGGCGGGTTTAATGAAGGTCAGAGAGGCCGGCGGGGGACGGATTCGAAGGCCCGGCGCCCACTTCTGCAGGAGCAGGACCTCGTCTCGCTACGCGATGAAGCTCCTCCCAAACCACTCTTGGTGCATTTCTCCCCATATTAGCAGATAGAAAGCGTATCCGCACTGGCTCCATTCTTCTGCTGCCATCGTCAGCGTGGGACCTACAGTATGAATCATCTGCCATACGTGCTTCACACGCTTTGTGTGATTTGGATCCCGAGGAGCAGTTTCCTCCTCCGCATTTTGACCTATCGCTCGCTTGCTAGAGGTTAATATTGGTTTCATTGGTCCATAAAAATGTGGCTCATCTCTGTTGAAGCGTTATCCTCCACAGCTGTTAATACATTATCCTATTTTTCATTTTTCCTCAGATTTCCTGATCTGTGTGCGTTGCTCAGTGTGATGTTGGTTTATTTCTCTTGTTTTGAGATGTCTGCTGTTTCCACAGTGCCTCTGATTGAGATTCTAAACCCACTGAGCAGCAAAGTGGCTGCTGATGGTGAACAGGCTGATTAAGCTTCTAGAGGCTGGACCCAATTAGTGTCAAAATAAGCTAATAAGAATCTACAAAGTATCAAAGTAACTCAAAACCATTGCTAAATGGCAGGAGAAACTTTCAAAACACAAAGGTTTGAAGTTAAAATCACTGCACAAGCAAACACAAAACCTACTCACTGAATAAGGAAAAAGGAAAAGGAAAGTCCCACAGAGGGGGAAATTATCTGTGCATGTGACTCCTGCCCTGGTGGAGCAGTGAGCGCCCGGGGAGCTAGTGTGAAGCGTCTCGCTCAAGAACACACCTGAAAGACAAAACCTACTGGCAGACATTAACTTGAAGCAACGACTGACTGACCAGAATGACGTCACACATACGAGACCAACACACAGCACCTCCGAAGGCCGGAGGACTGAACTGCCTCCAAACATTAAAGCAAATACAGTAGAGATGAGAGGTTACAGTATATATATAATGTGTGTGTGTGTGTGTGTGTGTGTGTGTGTGTGTGTGTGTGTGTGTGTGTGTGTGTGTGTGTGTGTGTGTGTGTGTGTGTGTGTGTGTGCGTGAAGGACATCAGTGACAGTTTCATTATAACTGCAGAGTGCAGAGTAAGGGTTTCAGTGTTTGCTGTATCTTCTTGTGACAACACGGTAGCAAATGCACCTCAGAGTCCTGAATCAGCGTTAGCGGCGCCTCACAGAGTGAACGCCATTAAGTCAGACAAAATGGATTTAACATTTTTTGGAATATTTAAACTACACTCTTACATTTTTGAGTAAAGTTTGGCCGTAGGGAGAAAGAGAACGCCGACAGAGTTTGATGCAGAAAATAAAAATGTGAAGCTTTTATACCATCTGTTAGTTAAAAGGTCAAGGGAGAAAAACTCGAGCTGGACTTTTTGTTGCTGGCAGAAAAGAATCATTAAAAGGTTTTTCAAAAGGGGGCAAGGCGTGTATCCTTGCACTTCAACAGGCTGCTGCTGCTGCTGCTGCTTCACGCGTAGCTGCGACAGAGCGCAGAGGACTCGGCTGATCACGTGGCCGAGGACCAGCAGCATCGACACAGCCAGAGTCTGCGGCCATCGAGCTACGCTGATTATCAACAGCGTTGGTGGAGAATCGCTAACGACCAGAAAGTTCACAGAGCAGACATGAAAACAGGCAGCGGTCTGCGAAACGAAAGAAACGCTGGGAGACGGCAACAAGTCAGACAACGGCGGAAAGAGGAAGACAGCTCACAAAGCCAGACTTCAGGAGATGACAGAGAATCCATTAACGTACCGCTGTTTTAAAAACTGGAAGAATCCCTGAACGCGCCACAATAGGATGCCAGGAGGAAACAAAGGCGGCGAATCGGCTAAGACAGCACTTTACAGGTTGGTTTTAAAATTCATAAAGCCGTTTGTAGCGTGAGACAAACTGAATTAATTGAGTCCACCCACGCACCGGCGGAACCTGTTCATCCCGGAGGGGCCCTGAGCAGGTCAGCGGGGCTGGTTCTGTCACACCTATAATACAGAGACTGACAGGCCGTCACGCTAAAACCACACAGGCACGAGGGCGACATGCTAACCCGCTAACCCACGCTAACCCACGCTAACACGCTAACCCACGCTAACCCGCTAACCCACGCTAACCCACGCTAACACGCTAACCCGCTAACCCCCTCCAGGCCCACTCGGCCGGTCCCTTTCCGCGGCTCTAATCGCGTACCGCTAAACTCCCGGCGTTCAGGCTTTTGTCTGCGTTCGGGAACGGTGATGCAAGAGTGTGAAACGGAGTGCGTGCGTGAGTGAATACAGTAGCAAGAGTTGTAAGAATGACACGTCTGTGAGAGCTCAGCGGGGGGGAGACGCTCAGTTCACACGTCAGCAAAGTTTCCTCCACAGGGGATCGAGTTTAGTTGAAAACATCTGCTACTACTGTTATTAACACTGCCACACCTGCAGGTTCTCATGCTTCTCTGTGCTCCATCCACTTTAACTCAGCTTGTACTCACTCATTATTCACTTCTTGACATGCATTTAGATTATCATGCTGTAGATTCACGTTTAACGAAGCAGGTGTAACTACAGGAACAATGTTGACAAACTGGCTCTGTTAATCTGTTGTATGATAATAGTTGTTACAACTGTGACCAGTGGGATTAATTAACTGAGTCGCCCTGAAGCTGAAACCCACTCCACTGACCAGCAGCTGAATGAAGTGGCTCCAAAAACACAAAAAGGAAACAAAAGCGGCGTTTGGCTGCCAGAGTCGCACCGTGTCCCGCGAATGACTCCTCCTGCAGGCGTCGCCATATGTCCTGAGACCCGTGGAATAAAGAGCCACGCGTGGCTCCAGTTCCGGACCAAAGACGAGGAGGAGGAGGAGGAGGTCTGATGTCACAGAGACAAACGCGCCTCAGACGTCTGCAGCCTCATTTACAGGATGTTGGGACGTTTCTGCCGGTGGTGAAGGCGTTCGTTAGGAAGCTTTGGGGCCACGGAGGCGTCAGGTCGGGTCCACCCAGCGCCACCCGTTGACCCTCCCTCCTCTGTCTCTCCGTGGGGGGGCGTTCAATCAGTAACTGCACTGATTGCCTCCTTTTCTACTGCTGGAGTTCCAACCCTCCCGTCGGCCGAGAGCCTCTTCTCACACAGTCTTCTTCCTCTGCTGCGTTTGACGAACGCCGCCGACTTTCTGAGGCGTGTTTTCCTTCTCAGGCTTGTTGGTAAACAAGTGCCTAATTAAATAACACTATGGGATGTACGGCACCTCCCAACCTGTGCTGCTATAAATAGGAGAGATGAGGGAGGTTACTGTACATGATGGAGCGGAGAAGACTTTGGTGAACGTCTTTGTTGTTTGTGGGAGAGAGGAGATGAAAGACAAACACCTACGCTGCCTGAATGAGACGAACCTCAACACAGCATCCTCCTCTTTTTCTTCACCGTCTCCTCTGTCTCTCATCTGTGCTAAACACACACACACACACACACACACACACACACACACACACACACACACACACACACACACACACACACACACACACACACACACAGGGCAATGGCTCATTCACCAGAACACAAATGAGACACAAAAAGGCACAAACAGGGAGTCACAAACAGCCTGACGGGTTCTTGGGTTGATCAAAGCCCCCCACCCCCCCACCCACACACACACACACACACACACACACACACTTATGCTGCACTTTGTCTTTCTCTCCTCTATCTGTCTTCACCTTTCTCTTCGCCTCCATTAATTAGAGCTCCTCTAACCTTCGGTGCTGCCCCCCCCCCCTCGTCCCTTCCACCTCAGCCTTCATCCATCCACTGTGAAAAAGATGTCTGCTGCGGAATAAAAAATGAACGTGACAACACTTTTTGGGGAGGAACAATGGGGAAGAGTCCCCGTGCTGCATGCGCCACCCTATCTCCAGGTAAAGCTGTGTCTCTTTCCTAATCCCATCCTCCTCTGCTCCTCCTCCGCCAGCTCACCCCTCACCCCTCTTCCCCCCCTCCTCTGAGGATCACCCCAGCCATCCATATATTATATTCTGCACCTCTGGATCCAGTGGAACAGCAACACTTTAAATTTTTAATCAGGGCCTCGGTCAGAGGAGACCTGGCTTTTTCTTCTCCCGCTCTCCCATCACCTTCCTCTCACCTTGACTTTTACCCTCTCCCTCGCTTTCACTGTAACTCGCCCACGCACGCCGTCCCTCGTGCCTCCCCTTCCCAAAGTCACGGTGATGAATGGGTGAGCGCTGCCATCTCCGTGCCCACCAGCTACAGGCACAGGGCGGCTAACACGGCTCAGACGCTCTCAGGGATCACAGGCAGGGAGGAGAGTAATTAATCCAGCTGGATAGGAGGCAGGACATACTGCGAGCTTCAAGACTGTGTGTGTGTGTGTGTGTGTGTGTGTGTGTGTGTGTGTGTGTGTGTGTGTGTGTGTGTGTGTGTGTGTGTGTGTGTGTGTGTGTGTGTGTGTGTGTGTGTGTGAAACCTCAGACAGTGTTTTTTTCTATCTGCGTTGAACTGGGGGTGATGTGTTTCGAGGCACAAGGTTAAGCTAGTGTGTGTGTGTGTGTGTGTGTGTGTGTGTGCGTGCGTGCATGTGTGTGTGTGTTGGTAGATGAGCTCCTTAAATAAACACCACTTGGGTACAGACAGGAGCAGCCAGAGGCAACGCATACAAGACTGTCCTTGAACTCTAGGGTCAAACACAATAAAACAGCAATTCACACACACGCACACACACACACACGCACACACACGCGCACACACACACACACACACAGCGGGACAGTGAGGGTGGAGAAGGAGGCTGGGCTGAACCTTTTTTAAAATGTGAGTGAAGTGCTTGTAAGCCATTATTTCCGCTCTTTTGTCTGAGTAAATCTGTTGCCGGCACCGTTACTCAGAATAATCACTAAACTGTAATTGTGTGCGGACGGCGGGAGGCTCTGCTTCCAAATTAAATTGCATTCACCTTGATAAGAGACTCTCCCAGACAGCTACCAGGTAAATGAAAGATGCGTGGGAGCCCGACGTATAAACAGGTGTGTTCTCCATCAACAGCTCCATGTTAATTGGGCCGATCCATTACCCGCTTTGACGGGCTTAATGTTTCGGGGGATGACCGATTAGTGCGGCGTGGAGCGGCGTACACAAGTGCCTGGCCGGTTTCCTCTGGTCCGTGACGTCTAACCAGAGGCTACAGCTCCACGCGCCATTAGTCTTGGCCTAGCCAGCATACCAATCACATGTCCCTACAGCCTAATAGGATAACAGAGGCAAATGGAGGAAATGGCTTCAGCACTGTAGAGCTGCTCTCCCGGGTTTTTTGTGCTTGAGTATTAATGGATGAGGCCGGAGCAATTACGGCCCAAATGAAGCTGGAAAGGAAATCTCCGAACCTTCCGGGATTGAATGGAACGCAACCAAGAAATATTGGATTCCGAGGCGAACATGAAAATCGCGCAGGGGAGGCGCGAGTGCACAGCGAGGGAAGAGGGGTCACCGGCAGCGCGGGCCTTTGCACCCAGAGTGGAAATTGTGCTCGGATGCTCCGCGTCCGGCTTTCATCTGGTCCCAAACGCAACGCTTTCATTTAAAGTAAGGAAAGATGGCGTGTGAACCAGCAAGTCAGCCGCTTCTTCGGTCAGCGCTCCAATTACACACACTTGACTCATCATCCGGGTGCTTTAAAATGTCACGGCGATAACATTCCCGTCTGGAGCCTTGGCCGTGGAGCCCGGAGCCACAGAGACTCACGGACCGTCCTCGAACGCCCCGTTAGAGCGGCCGCAGGTCCGTGTCGGACATGGAGGTAGGCGAGGGTGTCGCGCTGCAGCCCACAGAATGTGACCCATTTTTTCAGGAAGGAGGAGCAATCAGCAGCGGAGCCGTGGGGGGTCCCCGAGACAGGGAGCACACACACAGTCCCACAGGACAGACAGCTATTACAGCACAGGAAATACAATCATCTACAAGCCAGAGGCGAAATGTAAGATTCAGTAACAGAGTAAGTGGTCCTCACACCAACTTCACTTACTCTTTAATGTGTTGGAGGAATTGATGAAAGACATTTGTCCCATTGAGGACACAGCGTGGAGTTTTGTTATTGAAAGGCACAAGTGAGGATTCCTCCACAGATTTCGCTGGAGCACGTAGCTGCTGGTTTCCAGTACAGCGAGATGAAGGAGTGAGAGGGAGAGACTGGATGAAAGCGGAGCGGCGATGAGGGATGAGTGGAGATGAGTGGAGATGAGAGGTCGCAGCGGAGGGAAGAGCAGACTGACAGATATGGAAATGGAGTCAAGAGGGAGACAGCGATACGAACTTTTCCTTCACTTCCTCTTTGTATTTACTCTTCAAAAAGAGAGAAAGAGAGCGAGAGAGAGAGAGAGAGGCCTAATAAAACATTTATCATTCCAGGAAAGGTCTTTAATGTCTTTGACATTAAAAGACTGAAAGGGGGGCGGGATGAGAGGAGCGGAGAGTAAGAGGAGGATGGATATCTCAGAGTGCTGCTGGAGGAAGGCGGAGGAGCGGCAGAGTTCAAGGAGGCGGAGGTGTGAAAGGACACAGGCGAACAGTGGAGTGATTAGGGCGCAGAACGGAAGAATCCACACTAAAACATGGTTTACGTGACATATCGGCTTCTGGGTCATTTGTTAAAGAGGAAAGTTAAACATCCAAGAACTGAAAAAGCTCTAAAGACACTTTGGACGAAGGATGAGGCTGATGTGACATAACAGAAAGCTTCACACCGTCTGCTGGTAATTAGATAGACACAAACAGGACATGAGTCTTTAGTCCACTTTCATTCAGGCTCAGGTACAGATGCGAGAAGAGGTTTGTTATTGTCTTCAGTTTATTTGATTTAACTAATAATTGTGTGAGTTCACAAAAATCAGATTGCTGCGAGGTTCAATGTGCCTGTTTTAATCCTTTGTGTCCGTTTTGTCTGATTATTTCATAAATATTTAATCGCATAATTACCACGCTGTCGGTGTAACTGCTGGTTTCTGCACAGCGAACACGGACACGGACGGAAGCGCCCGTGAAAAGGCATTTCAGCTGAAGCGCTCGTAGCCTCAGAGTGGGGAAAGAAAAGGTTTAGTTGAGTCTCTTGGCACAACGCTTCCTCAGCAGCTTATTCCACACAAGCGAAACAAAAAGCAGCAGCTTTTAGTGCGCGGTGACACACAACGCGAACAATGAGCTCAACAAATACATCTCTGCTCCATTCAGCCGTAAACCACAGTCATTACATGGCTCCATTCAAAGGCTCCAGTTCATGCGATGTAAAGACGCCGTGCTTTAAAAGTATTAAGTATTATTCACGGAAAAGAACGCTCAGAAGAGACACTTTGTGCCTGCAGGTTTTGAAAAAATGCATTTGGCAAAATGCAATTTCAAGGTCGATAACAACACTTTAATTTTGAGATTAGCAACAACATTTCTGTGTTCTTTCCTCCTTCGTTTCACATTTGATATCAAGGCTGTGCTGCAAAAATGAAACATATTTACTAAATGCATCCGACAACAAAGGTGAGGTATGTTCACACACTCAAGGCTGGCGCTTGGAGGAAGCTTCCAGTGTGATGCGTCTCTGTTAGCGGAACTAGCTCTTCGCCACCTTATACTTCGGGAAATAAACTGAGCCGGCGCTCACAAACTGTGAACTCACCAATAATTATGACTCTCACTGCCGTCTGAGGTGACAGATGAACGACAGTATGAAAAAAAAAAGAACAGCGCAGTTCTATTCGGTCCTGCAAACAAACAGATGAAGAGGCTGAAATCACAGAGATCGAGTCTCCTGCAGTAACAGAACCTGCTTCTGTCTGACCCGCACATTCCCCCCGAATAAAACAGGCTTCATTACCATGTCTCAATGAGAAACGTTTTGTACATTAAATCTCAGATTTTTCTTTCTTTTCTTCTCATTTACAGTTTTGTGTTATGAAAGCTGTTTGTCACATTAGACATAAACGACCCACAAACGAATGCTGACTTTCAGAAAATTGACTTTTGACTCGCAGCAGCCGGTCGACTTTTGCCGACTAATGATCCGTGTCCAATCAACGGAACACGGTCAACGCAGCCCTAGAACGAAAAGCGGCCATAATCGTTAAGATTAACTAAACATAAAGAAACAATCAGAGCAGATTCAGTCCAGTGAAGATGCAGCGTTTTACTGCTGCTCGGCTTTTTCACCCACCAGTCGATTGGCTTTTTAAGGAATCATCAAAGGGGGCGAGAGATGCAGCGATACGGAGGTGATCTACTTCTGCCCCTCTGTGATGTTACGTAAACATTTCTGCGGATGATTATGTATAATTCGCTCCGGTTTACTTCTCATTTTTGTCCCGGTCAACGGCTCCAGGCTCTGATCACACCCGCACCTCGCTTTGGCGCGAGGCGGCTGAAGACGTGACAGATCTGGATCCACAGAGCGCCGGTGTGATGGAGTCTGTGTTGTGACAGACAGGATGTGATGCTGAGGGAAGATGAGGGGGCCTTCGTCATCCGCCATGTGTTGTCATCTCACCAGCAGACACACACACACACACACACATATGGACCTGCTCCTGTGTCGTACTCACACACACATTGAAACACGCTGACTTTCAGCCCCTGAACTGTTGTGTATGTTGTGTAACGCCGACCTGTGCCCGTCACGCTGCTCCGTGCTGTGGAGGACGTCTCTGAGGGCACTAATCCACTCAGGCGTCCTTCGCACAGTCGCTCTCGCTGTTTTTCTATTATGCATTATATTTTAAAGTTCAGCATCTCGGCTGACACCAGTGACCTGTGGTATTTCAAGGAGCCCTACATGTACTACAGGCTTCCTGTCGACTTGATTTTAAACCGTTTGCCATGTTAAATATTGTTATTTTTTATTTAAAAGTGTGTTTTTGATAAATCTGGGCTTGGCCAGTGGCTGTGTGAGATCACAGAGCCTTTAATCCCACATGAGTCAGATCACAGTGTGAAACCTACAGGCTGGTTTCTTTGACTCAGTCTGAAGTCCACACTGAGGAATAAGGTGCTTTAATATCCAAAAAGAACTTTACATCCAACTAGATTAAAGTAGCAAAGTTTCTGCCCTCTGAATATCTGCCCATGGAGAGGTTTTACCTGCGTTCAGCTTCGAGGCAACGCCTGAAGAGTCAAATGTCTTTTTGCCACAAGGCTTTGTTTAATTTCATAGATAAGAGTAATATTACTCCTAACTTTGCTCCAGAGAGTATGTCTCCACCTGACAGAGGTATTATAGAACTCCCCTCGGAGCAGAAGGACTTAAGAGCCCTGACAGCCTCCGGGCCGGAGCCATGGAGGCCGAGCATTCAGGTCTCAGCGGGGGGTCCCGTCACATTTCTGCCTGCATTAAGTAGCTCAGGCAGAGTTGGCCTATATGCATACACACACACACACACACACACACACACCTCCTTGGTGGCTTTGTTCATCACATTGCTGTGGTCCGCTGCCACAGACGGCAGTTTGTCTGTCACACCGTCTGCGCTGAGCCTGGCAGTCAGGCCCCAGGGACAAACTGGGACTCGGGGTGGATGGTGCAACCAGCTCCAGCCGGCGGTGACGACTGATCTCGCTATGTGACTGCGAGCTGCGCTGTTCCACTTTAACCCAGCACGAACTCAAGTGGCGCTCTTTATTTCAGCACGCAGCCCGAAATAAATATTCTACGAATGGTTCGAACAGGCAAATGAAACCCTTCACTTTCACAGTCGGTCAGGTTTCTATCATCAGTCGTCAGCATATGCTCCAATTCGTTCCAGGTGTGTGGAGCACAAAATGTAAAACGTGTCTTTCTGAGGTCAATGCTAAACTAGAAAACCAACAGCAACACAGTCAATAAGTCATTTATGCTGTGAGAGGTAGTGTTTTAGATGGAGACATGCACCAGTGTTGCTCCCTTCTGAATACACAAAGAAACATCAATATTAAAACATACACCCAGCCATTTTGTAAAATATCGGCTCTAAAAAGATCTTTGGTTTTCTTCAAGATCTCACAATAGATGCTGATCTGTTTCTAATCACGTGCCACATAATCAGACGTTATCACATACTGAATTTTCATAGTCCAGACTCTCACTGGAAGATAGCTGCTTGTTGCCTTTGGTGGAATATGTGCGAGAAAATTGGCGGTTCACTGATCGAGATCCAATCTAAACTAAATATACACGTAGATATTTACATACTAATGGTGTCCAATATTATTCCTATCAGGATTTTGTAGATCGGAGCAAATGTAAATGTCTCATAAAACACAGGCAGAGTTTGGGGGATTTTAATTCTGCAAGGGCAGCAGTCAAAGTCAAACTTGCGGAATCATACTGTAAAAGCAGACACGGCTCCATTTACATATTCATCACATCCACGGTGCATTTTGCCAGAGGGCCTGGATCCCTGTGTGCAACTGCACAGTGTGAACTAATGCTGCGGGGCATGCATTTAAAATATCACTCTGGCTCTATTGTGCCGAGCTGAAATGATCATCTGAAAGTGTTTCACAACCCAATTTATATCAACCTGTCACTTTATCGCTGTTGTTCAGGTAAACCAGATTATTTGCGGAAACTGTGATTAGTTCAGGAAGCAGAGCGGAGTTAGAGTAGAGGTCTTTATCTTCTCTAATAGATGCGCAATTTAGTGTAATGTGTCTCCTTGGCTTAAAAAGACCGAACCTCCAGATAGGACGTGAAATCGTGATAGTTACGGAGCGTGTGTTTGTTCAGACTTCGCTGTTTCCGTCGCAGCTGGACATCTTTAACATGCACAGCTCATTCAAGGTTAGTCCCGTCGTAGCGGGGCGCGCGCGCGCGGAGCCGAGGCCAATCGGGCGTCTGCTTTTTGTTGATCAACCGATCAGATGTGAGCTGTGGGTTTTAGATAAATGCGGCTCCAACGCAGTTTGTTAAGACACTTCAAAGACGCGCTGTGTTGAAACGAGGCCGCGGAAATGCCAGCGCTCTGGCAGAGCGGGCATCTGTCCTTTAAAGTCTGCTCTCGGCGTCCTGGCTGCGCGTTAATGATGAGCGGATAAAATATTCAAGCGTCGTGGCGTCGCGCTGCCCGATCCGCCTCGCCGCGCGCGCCATATGTGCGCGCACGCGGGAGCACAGGGCGCGGGAGCGTCCGTCCGTCCGTCCGTCCGCTCGCAATAAACGAAACCGATCCTGCTATTTTGCCTCCCAGTAAAAAAGCGGCTTCATTCGTGGACTGGAAGCGCGCGTGAGTGCGAGGCAGCAGGCAGTTGGTCTTATCTGGAGACGGGAGAGTTAGGTTGTGTAATTATTTTCACTGGCTTTGATCCAGAGCAGCCTCTTCTAGACACCTGTTGGCCTCTGGCTCCGTCTGAGGCCTCATAATTAGACCCGCAGCCACGAGAGCCGGAGCCCCTCGCGCTTGTAAATCAACACACGGACCCGCGCATGCGTGCTGACACTTATTAGCGGCCCGCCGTAAAACACTCCCGCGTCTGGGGATGAACGCGTTCACTTGAGCTCTCGCGCAGACGGAATCCAGTGTGAGTTTCGGGCTCAGCAGTGTCACGTCGCGCCGCTTAAAAGCCAGTCGCAGGCGAAGCGACAGCCGTCGTCACTCAGACTGCGGCTCCGCGTTGTAGATTTAATTTCTCTGTGTTCCTCGCGTCAATGTCTCACTGAGAACCTCAAAGCAGCTGCGTCCTCGCCATCGTTCACACTGCGCACACTTTCAAATGACATTGGCAGCCGGAGTCTCTCCTGCCGCGCAAAACGACAGCGACGGCTCCTGATTGTGTCTCCTTTACCAGGAAACTTATTTTATTTAAATTTCATTTCAATTTGTGTTTTCTTATTATTTTTGCGTGGAACACAGAGACTCGAAAAGGGGGGAAAGGAGCCGGAGGGAAACAAAGGGGGGTCAATGGGAAACTTTGCTTCAGAGTCGTGATTTCGTTTAAAAAAAAAATAATTTGGAGGGAAAGTAATTTCCTGACATGCCTTGTCTTGTCCTTTCATTTCAGTACATTCCCAAGGCTGCCTATTATTTTCAAAGAACAGAGGAGCTCTGTGCCAGGATGAACCAAAGAAATACAAAGAGTAGTTGGCCAGGACCAGTATCTACAATAAACCACACAAAATCCTTGTTTTCAGCAGCCAGGAACACAACATTCTTTTACTAAACACATCGATTGTTCAAATTCATGTCTGAATTCTCATTGATTTAAAAAAAATAGTTCTTACATAAATAAATCTAATGTCAGAATTTTTATAATGTAATATTTAGCTTAATCTTTAGCTAAATATGTATACAAACTACTTTTGCTCCAATAAATCAATGTAAAAAACCTTTATGTGCACTTTAGTAACCACAAAACTTGGGAAGGCTTATATACACTTCAGGAACTATTACTGGAAATCAGTGATGACATGTCAAACTAAAGTGTCTTATTTTGAAAGGACTGACCTCACACACTAGACTGTTAAGATTGCTAGAGGTAAACACGTAAAGGAAAGAGGCAAGGCATATAAAAGAAGGCTTGTTTCTCAGTCTAGCTGCATCTGGAAGTAGTAACAAGGTTGGTTTTATAATGTAGGTATTTCATTTGCAGAGTTTATTTTATATTTGAAGTGCTCATATTTTAAGGTAGAGGCAGGATCATGTTTTAATTTGTGGTTTTGCCATTGTTTACTGTCTGGGAGGCTCCTACACTGTACAAAGGTCCATCAATGAAGGCTTCATGTGTGATTAGACGTGTGCAGCGACAGACGACAGCCTCCTGAGCTCCTCTGTGTCAGATCAGACAGACAGACAGACAGACAGACAGACAGACACACACACACACACACACACACACACACACACACACACACACACACACACACACACACACATACAACCAGACAGACAACTTCAACAGTCTCATTCTCAGAAATTAGCGTTAGCATGAAGTTATTAAGTGGACGTCTGAGGGTTGGTGGCGGTTTTAATGGGACTTGAAGCGTCGCCCCCCGTGCTATCGCTTCTCTTTCATCTGCCACTTCCACGAAGCTACAGTCGAGTCCTGAACATCTGTTAAAACATAATTAGAAACCTGTGCGTTGGAAGAAATCTGCTTATTAATAAAAGACAATACACGTGTGTAACGTTACGCTGACAGTCATGACCATGAGGGGCCATTAATAAATAAGTGCCCTGACTCAGACCTCATACCTTTTGCCCAACGAGCAGGAATCAGGACGTGGCTTATCATCAGCTGATGAAGTCGCTGTGGTGAAGCCCAGAGCTGCGTTTTCAGCCTCTTATCACAGCCGGCAGGTGTGAAGCCACATCTGTATTCATCTGTATTCATCATCTCGATCCCCTTCACGCCACAACCAATATTTACTCTTCCGTACATTATCTCGGTATCGTTCTCACGTGGTGGTTTTTAGTTGGCACATGCTTCACCACTCGCTATCAGCGTCTCTGTCTAACGTTTGGCGCCGCACAGGGTTCATTGAAGCTCCTTCTTTGGAAGCGGCTGCTCAAACGGAGGCTGGTACGATGAGAGAAGCTTTCTTGGGACGGGGGGAAAACTAAATAATGAGCTAAGACGGAGCTGAGTGTCACAGAGCTGACGTGAACACGCGGCTCCAACCGTACCTTTCGCATGACACACTGATCTTTCTCCTTGTTAATATAAAAATAATCACTAGTGCATAAGTTTTAAAAGTTTTTTTTTCTATGTATGTCATCACCCGCCTGCTTCTGTCTCCTCTCTGCAGCTGAGCACCCCCCGAGTGGGTTATTAGCCCGCACATGTCCTCCACTAATTTGAACCCTCTTAACCTCGCGAGGGCGTCTGTGCTCGTACTGGAGTGTTGCAAGGAGATCCAGTCACCACCGCACCCCTGGGTCTTGTCTACAGTTGGCTCTGAAATGTCGTGGTTAAACCCAACACCTCTCCAGGGGTTTCATCAGGGTTTGGACAGATTTTACTGTGTGTGTGTGTGTGTGTGTGTGTGTGTGTGTGTGTGTGTGTGTGTGTGTGTGTGTGTGTGTGTGTGTGCGTGTGTGTGTGTGTGTGCGTGTGTGTGCGTGTGTGTGTGTGCGCGTGTGTCATTTTTACCAACTACTCTCTGCCCTTCTGAATAATGCATGAATGCGAGAGCTGCCATTAAGTTATTAGAGCAAAGTATTACCTTTTAACCTGCACCAAACCATCCATCCATTATCTGAGCCGCCGCCTGCCTGGACCGAGGGGCTGCTGGAGGCGCTCCCAGCTGACACTGGGAGGGTGGGGTGCAGCCTAAAAGGGAGGCCACTCTACCGCAGGCCCCAGCGTCTAACCCTTTAAATATCTCTGATGGAAGAACGATGCAGTGCCCAACAACAAAATGATGACATTTCATTAGGTTGATAAAAGCTGCCTTCTGCAAATGAAAGGAGGGTGAACTAATATGTTTACTCTACTTCACGTTCACCTTAAAGGCCCCTTTAATGTTTTTCCATGTTATTAGTATTTTGGAGCTGAAAGTTGCTTTCATGTCTCTAGAGTCCATGGCTCTATGACAATGGCTGGTACGTCACGTAGGTCTTCAAAGCAAATGAGTAGCAAGGGTGTAAATCCAGTTTTGGGTTGAGTTTTGTCTGTCTGTCTTGTTTCTAAATTGGGCGGAGCCTGATGTGGGTTGGGTGATGACGGATTCACAGAAAGGTGAAGAATTGTGAATGAATTATTCTGGAAAAAGGATCAAACTAATTAGCAAAAGGTGCAAAAAGGAGTCGTACAACGTAGCAGAATTTATGAAAACAGGACCTTTAAAGGTACCAGCTCATGCAAAATCCACTCTTTGGGCATTTGGTGTTATTTTACCATTAAAGGGCGGTTAGCACAGGTGGACGAGCTTTAGGGCTTGATGGCACGAAAACTTACAGACACCTTATTGAGACATCAAGGTTGTTTAACAATTTTTAGTCTGTAAAAAGCATGTGCAGGAACCTCACAAAGGCCTTAAAGAAAAGTACAGACTCCTCAGTCTGGGCTGTTTAAGAAGTCTAAGAAGTTTAGTCTAAGTTTTCTTTTTACGTCTCATTTTCAATCTGCCATCTTCACAAAACTGACTTCACACCTTAACCTACAACTTTAGAAACGAATGTCCCGGCGTGCGCGTCTGCCGACGAATAAAGCTGCAAAGGCATCTGAAAGCCAACGGAACGCGTACATGACCCACAGTCTGCAAACACAGACGAACACGTGACCAGCCTCCAAATCCTCCCCGGTGCATTTGACTGTGCAATTTTGCTCAACAAACCAGCCCACTTAGAGAAAACACGGCCGTGCATCAAACAGGAACACAACATAAAAGCCAACAGCGCGGCGTAAGGTGTGCAAATTAAGCCGTGCCAGTCGAATCTCCACATGAGAGGAAATCTGCACCAGCTCAAGGAATCCGAAGGCCCCCGTTCTCTCAGTTAATGGGGCGTCGCGCACAAACAGGCCTTTTACCCTGATGCCGGCTCCACTATTAGGATTATGTGATTTGTTTGTTTGCATCAAACCCGCTTCCAATATCGAGAGCGCTGAAATCACAGGCGGACATGACTAGACCCTGCAGTATAATGGGAAGGAGCGCTTCCTGCTAACACCTGTGACAAATCCTGCTCAACCGAGAGGAACAGGAAGCCTCGGGACAGCAGAGAGCTACGGAGGAGGAATAAAAAGCAGGGCGAGAAAGGCTCCAGCCAAAAACACACAGGCCAATTAAATCTTGTCCCGTCCTGTTCTGTTTATTCATTGTGTCTCTGTAGTGAGGCCTCCTGGACG
Source organism: Betta splendens (assembly GCF_900634795.4). Lineage (NCBI taxonomy): Eukaryota > Metazoa > Chordata > Actinopteri > Anabantiformes > Osphronemidae > Betta > Betta splendens. The sequence continues at coordinate 6,540,176 of NC_040890.2, forward strand.
GCGGACTGTAGCTCCAAGGAATAGTCTGACATTTTAGCAAATACTCGTATGCTTGAGTTCCGTGATAAGACATAAAACGTTCTGATGTGTGAGCTCCGTCTACGACTCTGGATATGAAGCTAAATAGCAGTTAGCACAGAGATTAAAACCACAAAGTATCGCAAAGTTGGGCACAATCTAAGCTGGCAGGATACATATTCACTGAATATACAGGAACGGTTGCATTTATCTAGTTTGATACTCAAATAAATAATGTCTGAAGGTAAAAGAACACATTTGTTGCATTATTACAGAGACTACACATATAGAAAGAGGGTGCCACGAGTTTCTTCCCCATCTGTAACTGGACCTATGCTTGTATTATGACTCCAGCATTGAAGCGAACAGACGTGGAGCCTTAGTGAGACGCGTCTGTGCGGCTCCTCTGCCTCCGTCCGCTCTGCTCCGGCTGCTGTGAGCTGCTGCAGAGCCGCTTGTGGAGCTTCGCAGGGTTCGATATGTCGAACGTCGACGCGGAGCTGGTTCCATCGATCGCGTGCAGGTCGTTATGTCTTGCAGAAAGCCTCTCAGACTGGGCCTGGCAGGAATAAAGGCCTAGGTCTGGACCTAAACACCACTCGAGTGCAGTGTTTTTCAAAACTTAAAAAAACTGAAACTCTGTATTTTCACTATGGCCTTTGGGACATTTAACATCAAACTAAACTAAACCCATATTTAATTTTACCCATCAAGCGCTAAGTGTGCTGGCTGTGACACTGTTGCACCTAAATTCCACTTTCCACTACCGTTTCCCACAGACAGCAGTTTTTACAAAATGCTTTCCTTTCCTGTAAAATGCTCGTCCTTGTTCCCTATAGACTTGTTTCCTTCAGTTCTTCTACATCAAGGTAACAATCTGAATCAGTGACTATGTGATTCATCCAATTAAACTCCACTGTGAAAACCACTTGTCAGCCTAATGCTTTAAACTGTGTCATATCTGCAGAAGCAAGACGTGAAAAATTTAGGCAAACGCTTTGAAATGAGCGCCGCGTGAACTTCTGAACTGTCTGGCTCCAGATCAGCGACGTGCACGCGCGGCGAACGAGGGCAGGAGTGCACGAGGCGGGCGCGTCATCGTCTCTGGAGTGGCGGAGGAGGAGGAGGAGGAGGAAGAGGAGGAGGAGGAGGAAGAGGAGGAGGAGGAGGCCATTAATCTACTTGGGCTCCTCAGAGGTGACAAACAAGCATCTCTGTGGCACCGGCAGCGAGATCTACAGTGAGCACATCACAGGTACAGGTATGTTTACAAATTGAACAGTAGACGCAGACAAGGAGACAACAAACCGAACCATATGCACTTACCTTGTGTAACGCGGCTGCAAACGTGAGAGCAGCTAAAGAGCCTGACAGGCAGGGAGCACTGAGACGGCACCGTGATGGATGAGGGGGGAGACGGAGCTATGGGGGGGGGGGTAGACAGGTAGCGCTACGGCACCCGGGAGAGACGGGGGGAGGACAGGGGGGTGAGTGACAGGGCGACACCGGCAGCTCCTCCGCGTCGCGCTCTTCAGGGGAGCCCCGCAGCGTGTTCTGTTAAGTAAACATCTGCAGCCACGAGAGCCCCTCAAATATTAACCGGCTTGTTCAAACCCGAAGAGGCCGGCGCTGCAGTGGGGCGGGGGTGCGGGGACCCCGACCGGGGTCGTCCCCCGGCTCAGCGCCCAGGGGACCCGGCAGAGGAGAGGCCCCGGAGCCGCTTCAGGCTCAGCCCCCGCGTGGCTCATTGTTACCGGCGCTGTCACAAGGAGAGCTTCCAGACGCCTGATGAAAACACAGCAAAGCGCCACCGTCCATCTGTGCCCATCACACACATGACCTAGGAATGGACGGGCGCTCGCTCGGAAGCGGCCCACACTAACAAGGCCCCAGTTCTTCCCCTCGTTGATCCCAGCGAGACACAGCGGCCGTCGCTAGGAAGCGTCTGAAACGAGCGCCGCACCGACCAGAGAGGAGGTAAATGAACAAGACGCGAGTCAATTCCACCGGCTCTGATCGACCGGCCGCTCCCCGGCACCGCCCCATCACCTCCACTGACAGGCGGAGCGGGGGAGGCGGCTGAGGAGGAGTAATGGAGCCTGTCGGAGCGCTCGCTGCTTCACACCACTTAGCCCTTTGCCGGGCGGCGGTGATGCAGGGATGTGGGGAAGGAGAGATCCGCTGATGAGGCTCCGCCGGGAGCTCCGGCACCCAAACACTTCCCCTCGCATCAGTCACGGCCCGCGGGCACGGAGGCGTGAGCGCCTCCACCTCTCATCGCCTCCTCCGTCAGGCCGCCGGGCCGGACCCCCTCCGTCGCTCCATCGCCTATTCCCAGGGTCAATCCTTTCACCAATGTGGCAGCAGCCTCAGCGTTGGAGCGAAAGTCAGACGTGTGGTGTTTTGAAGAAATAATGAAATACTTTGTAATTTGCATAAAAACCCGCGGATAAGCATTTAACCAAGTCAGCTCTGGCTTAACTTCTCCGTCTGAGAGATGAGTCATCATGGACGTCTTCAATAACAAGACTAGGAAGGAGACGCTATGACTCAACCTCCAAACCCTCATCTAAGTTTCATCAGTCTCTGCCAAATGTAAGTATTATTAGTTCAAAGACATGTTCATGCATCAGGCTGCTGGAAAATAAAGCACTCAGGCTCATACTGCAGGTGTTGGGATTGGTTGAATACAACTTCATACTATTACAAGTACCTGGTTTTGTTTTTGTTGCACACTGTTTTCCTTTTGTTTCTATACTGTTTTGTCTGTTTTTTTGTTCAATGTTTCATTGCTGCTGCAAACAAAAGAATTCCTCCATTGTGGGATTAATGTCATTTTATCTAATATAATTTAATCTACTACATATTAAACAAAATAAAGTTTTTTAATGTACCATAGTTGTCAATATCAGAATAGGCACAGTCTTTCTGTACAATATATGCACTGTATTGTACTAATTGTAACATCAGGGATGGGCTGGACATGACACTCAAGGCAAGAGTGTAAGTAAAGTGTAATGTAGCAAAGTTTTAACTTTAAACTTTTCTTCATTCTGTAACCAAACCCTAGTTTCACTTGAGGCCTTTGCAGTTGAAGTCAGGTCACAGAACTAAGACTACTTAGCATGAATTATGAAAACATGGTTAAGTGTTAACTGAACCACACACACACACACACACACACACACACACACACACACACACACACACACACACACTGCTGGCAAAAAACCATAAAACTCTCACGACTGTAAAAGGTCACACAGAGACAACTGACTATTTAAATGCATGATAGTTTTTCTGCTGAGAATCTTCTTCTTTCAGAACATGTTAAATCAAATTAATTGTTGTTACATATTTATACTGATGTAAATAAGCCATGAGGTCCAGGAGATGTAGGATCAGCGCCTCTGCCCTGCTGCTCTGGCTGACATGCTTGTTATGTCCGCATGGCTGAGCATACGTTGTGTAAGTGTTTCAATATTTCATAGGTCAAAATGAAAAATGCATCTCTGAGCGCTAAAGTGCATAGTTGGAGTGCGGAGGGCAAGCTGGTGAGGTCACGGGGTGAGAAAGGAGCTCTGACAACACCGGGGACGAGCAGAAACGCGCGTGTTGCTTCTCGGCGCCGCCGCAGACCCACAATCCTCCTGTTCAGGGAACGTCGGCGCTGACATTACGGAACCGAAGCCTGAATCCGGGTTCAAAGAACTCCGCCCTGCCAGTGAAGTGGCTGCGGCGCTCGCTTTGCCAAGGCGCAGGAAGCGGCTCACACGCAACCAGACCTTGAAGCTTAATTTTGGAGCGGGGGTCCCATGCCACAGCCTGCCAAACACCGAGCACAAAGAGAAAGATTGACAAGCAAACACCTCGAGGTCTCGAGGTTGCCCCCACAGAGCTGAACTCAAATAACTTGAGATGGAGGCGGCGATAGCTTTCAAGCCAGAGAGCGAGAGAGGAAGGAGGATGCAGCGGGTACGTTCACACCGGGCACGGCCCCAGAACCAGGATGAAACGAGCACATCGCCTTCAGATTTAGACCAGAGACCCACCTGAAAAACGCCTATTTGTATCATCTATTATGGAACCCCCCCCCTCCCTCCCCCGTCCCGCCCGACGCGCCGCTCATCAGACGCTCAGGAAACAAAGGCTGCGTCTCTCAGCTGGAGCTGGGAGGAGCCGTCGGTCCCATCAGCCCCCGTTTGATGAGAGCATTTCAAATGACACTTTCATCCTCGCCCGGCGCTGTTTGTTTCTTCCTCCGTGATGAAATTCGGCTCGAGAGGCGTGCAACGGGGCGCGTCGTTAAAGCGCGGCTCAAACGCGAGGAGCCGCGCTCGTCCCTAGAAACCGCTCATGACAATTTTTGTCACGCTGGCGTAAAGAACACGACACGAATTGTGCGGATGACAGAAATCGTGTGTTCCCCCCCGAAGATACTGCTCAGCTGACTCACAACCGGGGCCCCTCTACAAAAGCAGAACGAGAATAAACGAATCTAATGAGGCAGATCTGTCGGCGCTAAGTGTGGTCTCTGGTCTGGGAGGAGAAAACAGAAACCCCCGCTCTTAAGATAGTGAAAATATGGACTGAGCGTGTTTGCAGATACAACTACTAGTAGAAACGTCCATTTGAATCCACTGGAGGTTTTCTTCACGGAGCGGCGCTCGCAGGAAAACATTCAAGGACACGGCACAGAAGCACAGAAGGCGAGATAACTAATCCTCCGCTCCACAGGTGTTTCCAGAGTGAATATAGACATAACACAGCGTAAACCAACGCTTAATCTCAGAGGAGAAATTAGCCTTTTGTCAGGGAAGAATGGTGGAAATGTGGGGAACGAACAGTCCGAAATGTAAATCTGAAAGAAATGGCTCCTTTCTGTCTGGGGTGATAATTCCGCTATTGAAGATTTCTGGAGCCACAGCTAAAATAATATGCAAATATCCGCCCCATGGGGCGTCGATTGGCTGACATATTATCAGCAGAGAGACAGGCGTCGCATTTTTTGGGGGCTTTTAATGCGGTCAAATCAAAAGACGGAGGCCTGATTAGGAAGGTGTACTGTGACGCGCTGCGAGACAACAGGCGCACTTTAAACAGGATGCAGCCCTGGTGGGAACAGGATGCGGAGGCCTCCTGCGGAGACGGGGAGCGACTGGCAACCTGCGCCAAACTCGGCCAAGATAAGACAGAGAGTCTGGAGAGCCGAACAATGAGGAGTGAAAGCGTGTGCAATGAAAACAAAGGGCGGGTGCAGAAAACGTGGAATTACTTCCAGGATACGGATAGACAGAGGCAATTACGCTCCTCCTTTACATCTGTTTACCCAGAGTTTAGCCTGGACCCCAGTTGCTGTGACACTTTAGGAGGCAGCTGCCAAAACTGGGGATTAGGCCAAATATAGAGCTTCCAAGGCTTGTGGATGGATTCTTGGATGATCATCAGTATATAGGAATTTATGTGAATCACACGCAATACATTTGAATCCCTTCATGATCTCAACACCTGCTCACCAACATCTGTTTCTGCATCTGGATCAGGTAGTATTTTAAAGCTAATATTAACTAAAGATGGTTCATACTCCAGTGTGACCATTCTGTCTGTGGTGGATGACTAGGCTCTCTGGGAAATGTAGGATTTGTTGGTAATAACCCACAAATCTATTACTGATTAAAACATAATTAATTTATAAAAGGCCACGGTTGTCCAGATGTGCACAGCTGCACACTTCACTTTATATTCCTCCTAGCTCATTAGCATGTGGCTTCTAACCAGCCAGATACATTTTCAGGACCTCCTCCTTCCTCACAGCCTCTCGCCAGACGCTCGTTGGTTGACAATGAGCCAAAATAAAGTCCAGGAAGGAGAGCGCTGAGCGGTAGAGGAGGTGTCTGTCCAATGAGATAATCACCATCGTCCAGCTGCTACGCAACCAAATGGGTCCCCACTCGCGAGTTTTGTTCTGAAGGCTGTTAGGTTTTCTTTTGTTGTTGAGGCAAGAACAACTTGGAGAGAAGCGTAAACTGCATATAATCATTAATATTCTTACATAACAGTGACTGAACGTTACATTTGGGCTGAAAACGTACAGTGCGTAGACTTTTATTTCAACACTCTTATGACCTGCTTCCAATCTTCTAGGTGAATGCTAAAATAAAAGCCGCAGCAGAGTTTGTGTCTGTCTGTGAGGGAACTAGGGCTCCTGCCTGAAACTCGCCCAGGAAACCGTGACAGGAAAAAAAAAAAGGCGGGCAAACATTTTTTTTTTAATTCTGTGACAAACAGCACGTAAGCGCGTGTTTTGTATTGGCCTCCGGTGGTTCACGCAGCCTGGCTCTCCACAAACAGCGGCGCGGTTAATGAGCGGCAGAAGCTACCTGCGCTCACGCTGCCTCCTCTGGCTCGCGAACGCGCGGGTGCTGCCGCTGCGACGGAACCGCGGCGCTCCGACAGACGGCCCGCTCCTCGCGACCGCACGCCTTTCATTGGGCGTCAATCAGCACAATAGTTTGTCGGCCCAGCAGCGCGCTCCGAAAGTGCCGAAAATCTCATTACGCGCAGAAACAAATAAGTGACGCGTAATGATAAAAGCCAACAATTAAGTTGAAACTAAATTAGGAGCTGATAGAAGGATGTGGTAATGGCTGACGTGCCCCATCGCGCCTGGCTAACGGTGCTCGCAGGAGCCTGTTGGACATCGGAGGAGCGCTTCTCCCCATCATTAAGTTATTAGATTAGCTCGAGCGGCACGTAAACAACTGCAGCCGTGCGTCCCACCACGCCTCCCTGTTATTGGATCACTCTGGGAAGCGTCCTCACAAGACGAAACGACCCCGCGGAGGGAGCGCGAGGCGCCGGAGTGTTATTGGAGAGAAGATGACGGCAAGAAGCGAGGACGGAGGACGCTTCGGATGGAGCGGGTGGGGGGGGGCAAACGTCCATTCAGCACTATGGAGGGCAGGCGTCTTTCAAGGTCAACAACCACCTCCACCAGAGCCGCAGGGGGTCTGCCATTCTAATTCCTTATACACTTAGAGTAATTAAAACCCATCCACAAGAAGCAGAGGAAGTCGATAGGGCTTTTTTAGGACTGCTAATGAGATGCTAATTCGTCGGCCCGCTAGGAACGAGGCACGAGGAACTCAAGGACACAAAAGAAGACGCGTTCACACTTTGGTCGGGTGAACTTTTTAACGTGAGCGCGCGCCGCAGGTTGCCCGCTGCCTTTGTGTTTCATAAAAATAAAAAGACGGCAGAAACATCCTTTCAAGCTCCTTCCAGGCTCCAGATCATTTACGGGCGCGTTGGCCCCGTGAGCCCGGAGCATCGCGGAGAAAGCTCCCCTGCCTCGACTGGAGCCACAAACAGAACGTGCTCGCGCTCCCAGAAAGTAGTCCAAGTCAAACCTGTTTTCGAGCCCCCCGCTGTGCCCGCCTTCTATGGACTCATTGAGTCATTCCAGGAGCGCCGGCTGGCTGGCCCACTTTTACTTCAGCACAAATCACACAGTCTCTGTGATACGTCGATGTGCTCACGCCGCACAACTTTCCTCCTCCTCCCCACAGTTAACTTCAGCAAGCGGCCAATCCCGTCCTCCATGTTTATTAACCGGCTCCACTCCTTGGACTCGAGGGGAACCCCCCTCTGGATGAAGCCTGGTCCTTGAAGCCGGGCTCCGCTCAGACACCCGTCGTTTAAAGACGAGCTAAACAAACGCTCGTCTCACTAACGGCAGAGGATAATCTCACTTCTAACCTAGAGGCTGAGGCTGGAGACGAGCAGCGCAACAGCAGCGCCGGCGCTCTGAGGGCCGCGTCGCGGGGGAAATAACAACAATTAGAGCTGCCAATCACCCAAAATGCCACAAGACGCTTTGAGATGAGTTTCTGCTTTGTCGGGCAGTTACGGCTGACATGAGATGAGAACTAGAATTACTCTACATCATTAATCTGCAAATCAGGTGTCGAGCCAGTCACAGCACTAGGACAATGTTCTGGAAACAGCAGAAGGTTGGTAAGAGAATAATTAAATTAAACAGCACAGGGACAAACCTGAGGAAGTGACTCCAGGGATCTGATTATGATGGCATCTTCAGGACAATTAAGGGTTTTGCTAATGAGCGTAATGTGAAGTTGTGGCCTCCGATCGCCTGCTCAAGGTGTGTAACACTACTACAATGAGATCAGCCCTTATGAAAACAAGTGAGGATAATGGAGACCCCCCCTCAGGCCGACTCAAACCTCCACAATAAAAACCAGATGATCTGTCAGGCCTTTTATTGACCCGCAGTATCGCATACGGCAGATTTGTATCGGGCTGCAGCATTAATTTGCTAAATTAAAACCTAAGCATGCACAGGACCGGCTCCTCATTCCAACAGATTCGATTTGAAGATGAGCATCTGCGCAGGTTTTACAAAGTCTCATCTCAGACTAAATTGACAGCATCAGACCGCTGGGTGCGAGGCAATCACAGCACGCGGGGGAATGCCGTGTTATGATCCCGCTAATGTGAATCAAAATGAAATCCAACAGTCTGTCACACATCAGAATGGATGCAGCCGTTTATCCATTACGCATTTCCCCAGTATACCATAAAGAGATGAGCCGAGGCTCATTAGACTGTCAAATGCTATATCAGACTTTCAGCGCTGGAGTCACGCGCCATTAGAAATTCCTAATGCTTTACCTATTTCCTGGTATCGATCTTCAAGAAGCCTAATGTTTAAGCAGCATGTCATCACGCTGCTCAAAAGACGAAGGCAGACAGAGCCATTACTTTTTCTGTTGTTTGGAGAAGTTGACTTCAAAAGGGGCTAAAACCTCGGGTGTAGTCTGAGGCTTGGGAAAGCAGGATGAAACTAGAAGAGGGGGGAGAGAGAGAGCGAGAGAGAGAGCGAGAGAGAGACAGAGAGAGAGATATGGGAGACAGAAGCGAGGAGAGGTGAAGCCCTTTGATCTCTCTGGCAGAAGTGAGCGCTGGAGGAAAGTGAAAGAGAGCTGCAAAGGAAGACTGCAAACAAGACATGCGCTCAATTCCCCAAAGCACAAAGGAGGGAAGGAGGAGAGACAGACGGAGGGAGAGGAAGACAGATAGTCAAGAAGAGTGAGCGAGACAGAGATGGAGAGAGAGGATGACAGCGGCGGAGAGGAGAGGGAGACGGCATAGAAATAAAATAAAGGGAAACAGATGAGACCAGGATGTTAAAAGGATTTCGGTCCGGGGGCTGTTTGGGGAGTTCTCTCAAGTCCTATGCTAAAGCAATTAGTATTGAAGCCCTTCTAGGAAAGTGCAGGCAAACCCCAGCAGCCGCCTCTAACGTAGTTAGTGTGTAACAACCAAGTGGAGCAAACCCCTCGCTCCCCATTAAATCTCCACTTTTAATTGGCGTGTCAGGACGGCGCCGTGTTTCCCAACACACGGGCGTGGGCGGCGGCGAGCGACGCCTCCCGCCTCAAACGGAGACCCCAGCGACGCGGATGCGCCGCTGCAGGAGGAGCCCCCGAGACGGTAAACACGGGCCCGGCCCGGCCCGGCCCGACGGGCTGCGTGGCCCGATGACACCAGCCGAGCTCTAGGATCCACAGCCGCCGTTGCCATGGCTGCGCCGCGGAGGAAAACTGCTGGGCTGCTTTGTTGTCGGCGAGCAGGACTTCAAGTTTTCAAGCACTTTATGTTGAGAGTTTGTTGAACATGAGCGCATGAACGCAGAGCGAGGGTCACGGGAGAGGAAGGAAAAACACACAGAGTCCGAGGAACCGGGAGCAAACGGGAAAACTAGAAGCAGAAGAGAACAGCTTCTGTCTAAACAAGTTCTACTTAAACAGCTTCTACCTGAACAGGTTCTATTCAATCAGCTTCTACTTAAACAGGTTCTACCTAAACAGCTTCTATTCAATCAGCTTCTATCCACACTCTACATCTACCTAACCTATAAACTACCCATTCATTTGTTTTGCTCCTTGTCTGAATGTCTGATTTCTGATCAATTGGATCATTCAAACACGAACCCGACCAACACACAACACAAACAGAACTGCAGCTTCTGACGTGAAGCCTGGAGCCCGTGGGCCATGACCACAGACCCAGAACCAGCCTTCCAGACCCTCCAAACCTCTCCAGGACACGCGTATGACGCTTCCCTGCTGCATCCTCGCCGTCTTTGCTGCTTCCGGGTTCAGAATGTTCAAAACCACCCGAGGACGTTGAGGGGGAACCTAAAAGGAGGCGCGGAGGGCCAGCTGCAGGCCGAGCCCTCATCCAGCAGCGGTTCTGATTACAATCAGCGGTGATTGCATTAAAGCAAATTTATTCAGCGCGTCTGGATCCGAGCCCACACGAAGGACCAGCGGCGCCGAGGCAGCGGAGGCTCCGTTCGCCGTGGACCCATCGACTGGGACGTGCCGCGCTCGGCCTGCTGACTCGTCAGTATTCCTCCCCACCACCACCACGCGCTCAGCATTCACGTTCCGCCGCCACCTGCCTTCGTGTTTTCCCGAAACCTCAGCACGTCCAGGCTCTGACCCATTTTTCCTATCGCCGCTGTTCTGAACGCGCCGCGTGAACCAGCCCGTCCCACCTGACCCCCCCCCCCCCTCACCCAGCACCGCTGCTGACTGGCTCCTTCCTCCCTGTAAGGAACCGTCATCACTTCCTGCCGAGCGCCAGAAACACCTCGGGGGCATCGGCCGCGCTCCGGAACCACCCGTCTGGCACGAACAGCCGAGCGCAGCCTCTCCGAGCTGCGTGTCGTCGCCGTTCTAACACTTAGTCGAACAGCAGCTCAGCGTCTCATCGCTGTCTGCGCGCATTATGCCCCTGCTTTATTTATGCGTGACTCACTGTCTGGAGGAGTGAGCCGCTGACGTGCAGCAGCCAAGGAAGTGGATGCAGGCTGGGACGATTTGAGGGCATCAATTACCGGTTTCAAACTGTAACAACGAAGCCGAGGAATCGCGGCGTCGTGGAGGAAGTGTTCCGACCGCTTACCTTGGAAAATGGCGGCGTTCTGGATGATGAGGCGTTTGAGCTGAGCGCCGACGGCCTGCAGACCGGACTCCATGTTGCTGCGCGCGGCCACCTGGTAGCGCTCCTCCATCTTCTTGGAGCAGCAGGACGGGCCTTTGCTTTGGCAAACCTGCAGATCGGCGCCTGGCAGGAAGTGGGGAGACAAGGACAGCGTGGATGAGAGGAGGGGAGGAGGCCGCGGCGTGGACGCGGCCTCCTCCGCATGCTAAACGCAGGGAACGGCGACGCCAGCAGATTCCGCAGCCCTAATGAGCATATGATTAGAATGTAGAGGCCGTGTTATTTATCAAATAAACCCCCCGCTTTAAAAAAAAGGAGTGATTCGGGTGCACATTGGAGCAACAGACCAAAGCCGCTGCTGTGTGTTCTCCTCAGAGATCAATTTGGTCAACACAACCATTCCAGGCTGCACTTTTCACGCTAAGGATCAAAAAGCTGTGGGGTTTTTATTTAGACACAGAAATGGGAGCTGGGGGCTGTGCAGAGTGCAGACCAGCCAAGCCAGGCTGCGCGTGGAAACACATGGAAGTGCCCACAGCA